>NC_092091.1:23732071-24032071 GCF_045679555.1 Salvelinus alpinus
CCCCTTTGCACACAATCGCTCAATTAATGGGCCTTCATGAGCAAGAACAAACACATACATACATATGCATGCATTTATAGCCTATGATGTGCTCATAAACAAACCTTAGTCTATACATTGTTTGGCTAAACCTGCAGACACGCAAACACATGCACGTAGGCACCATGCCTATATAATAGACTATATCGTTTTGCGTATTATATGTGCAAATTATCTCTGAATGCCTTTTATAGGGCAGGCTGGTGCATATGGGATTTTTGCTCAGTGAAAATATGGAAGTAATTAGAGATACCAAGAGAACATTGCTCAATCGTTGTGGGCTAAACAGCAAAGCAGCTGTGGCTTGTGAGGTGCCCAAAAGTCCTGCAGATGTATATTTTGTTTGTTGAAAATCTGACCAAAAGAAGGCAAATAATCAACAAAACATAATTGAATAAATGATTACTGTTGGTGGTGGTGTTCCACTGAGCATGGAGACAAAGAACCACTATGGTTGCACTTTTCTTTATTTACAGTAATTGGTTCCATACACATGTACTGTATACACTGTTATAGGTTACGGTTCATACAGCATGGTCGCTTCTGGTACATTTATGTAGAAAGTAGTACTAACCCCTTTCTTCTTGTTCACTTATCCAGGATGAGTTTCATCCGTTCATCGAGGCCCTTCTGCCGCATGTGCGTGCCTTCGCCTACACCTGGTTCAACCTGCAGGCGCGCAAACGCAAGTACTTCAAGAAGCACGAGAAAAGGATGACTAAGGACGAAGAGCGGGCGGTGAAGGACGAGCTGCTGGGAGAGAAGCCCGAGGTCAAGCAGAAGTGGGCGTCGCGTCTGCTGGCCAAACTGCGCAAGGACATCCGGCCCGAGTGCCGCGAGGACTTTGTGCTGTCCATCACAGGGAAGAAGCCCCCGTGCTGCGTCCTCTCCAACCCTGACCAGAAGGGCAAGATGAGGAGGATCGACTGCCTGCGTCAGGCCGACAAGGTGTGGAGGCTGGACCTGGTTATGGTCATCCTGTTCAAGGGCATCCCGCTGGAGAGCACGGACGGAGAGCGCCTGGTCAAGGCTGGGCCATGCAACAACCCCATCCTCTGTGTCCAGCCACACCACATCAGCGTCTCGGTCAAAGAGCTGGACCTCTACCTGGCCTACTTCGTACAGGAGAGAGGTACTGCACTCACATTCTCGCTAGTGTTTTATCAAAGGTTCCTTGTGCATCAGTGTAATGTCAGTGGAGGAAGTCTACATAGATGCTGTGGTGTAGTGAAAAACTGTTGACTCAGAGGAGTATCTTTTGAACAACCACTTTACTGAGTCACACAGCACTGTAGAAGTTGGTATTGAGAGAGCGAGGGGATACCTAGTCGGTTGTACAACTGAATGCATTCAACTGAATTGTGTCTTGTGCATTTAACCCAACCCCTCTGAATCAGAGAGGTGCGGGGGATTGTCTGAATGGGGGTTAACTGCCTTGCTCAAGGGCAGAACAGCAGATTTTAGCACCTTGCCAGCTCACGGATTTGAACCAGAAACATTTCAATTACTGGCCCAGCGATCTTAACCACTAAGCTACCTGCCGCCCCGAGAGAGCGAGAGAGACAGATAGTTAGCGAGAGAGAGAGAGAGCAAGCGAGAGAGAGAGAGAGAGAGAGAGAGCAAGCGAGAGAGAGAGAGAGAGAGAGCAAGCGAGAGAGAAGAAAGTAGAAAGAGAGAAATTAACTGGAGCCAAGTCCTGACAGTGTAAATCATTTTAAATTAGCATGGATTTCGAATGCCAGCCTCAGAGATGTGTTAAAATGTACAGTGTTTAATAAAAGGGTGTAGCCTGGTAGTTAGAGGGGAAAGCTGGGCACCAGCTGATGCACAGACAGGCAGGCAGGCTGCCTCTCAGGGCTAGAGCCAGCAGCCATCAGCCAGGGCCACTCTCTGCATCCTCTCTGCTACTTGGCTCAGAGTGGGGTGACTTGGCAGGCTGGTTGGGACCCATGGCAGAGGCCAAGGAGGAGCTGTCCCATCAGAGGAGGCAGCCCTTCCCTGGCCCCTGCCATAGGTCTCAACCAGCCTGCCAGGTCACCCTACATAACCCCAACCAGTAGGATAGACACACAATGAGCCTGTGCGCCCAATAGGCTGTTCTATTAGACCTCTTTAGTGGCAGGGAGGAGCAAAGCCTGTCATTAAATAAAATGATGAAAATAAATCATCTGCTACTGTCAGCCTGCAAACAGGTTGAAATATTATGGGAAGCAATTGGCTCCATATGCAGGTAAAATAATCATTTGCTGTACGATATACTGAATGCAGGGAATCAGCACTGCAGAAGACCCTCCTCAGCCCCTCTATGTGTGAGCAGAGCAGAAAGACAGGGTCTTCTCTATGGCCTGGTTGTGTGTGTGTGTGTGTGTGTGTGTGTGTGTGTGTGTGTGTGTGTGTGTGTGTGTGTGTGTGTGTGTGTGTGTGTGTGTGTGTGTGTGTGTGTGTGTGTGTGTGTGTGTGTGTGTGTGTGTGTGTGTGTGTGGGAGCAGTGGAGTGTGTGTTTATGTGGGCATCTGAGCGGTCAGTGTATCAACATGATCGAGAGTGAGCCTGAGGGGGTGATGTGTGTATGTGTGTGTGTGTGTGTGTGTGCGGGTGTGTATGTGTGTGTGTATGTGTGTGTCTCCACACAGCTCAGATTCACACACCGGTTTCTCTACCATCCCTCTGCAGCTACGGATGCTCTCATTCATCACCTTCTATCATGTCACCAGCAATATCATCCTGCAATGTACATACAGTACTGTACAGTGCAGAACTCCCCCATACAGCCAAGCCCACTCTGTAGGGGTTCCCTGCTATGCACACTGTCCTGGTAGGATTGTTTTGTGTATGTGTGTGTTGTGTTACATTATCAGTAATTGCTTTAATTTTGCTATATATTCTTAGCTGAATATTTTTTTTACAAGACTTTTCAAGCTTGTTAGCTTAGTTTATTTTCTTCTTAATTATTAATATATTTTATTTAGGACTTTGTCCACGTTTGACTCTGAATATGATAGGCATAAAGCTGAAAGCCTTTCTGTGCTGGTCAATCTCAGGTCAATCTGCCCCTGCCCCTTTCTGTGCTGGTCAATCTGCCCTTGAACAAGGTAGTTAACTCACTGTTTCCCGGTAGGCCATCATTGTAAATAAACATTTGTTCTTAACTGACTTGCCTAGTTAAATAAAGGTAAAAAATCTGCTGTATTTGTTTAGATTGAATAAATATGGCTGTTCCTGAGGTGAACGGGAAAAGGAAGATGGCAGAGAGGGAAGCCTGATAGCTGAGCTAGTGCTGGAAATTATTTCTGTCCTCAGCTGTGAGCCTCCAGCTAGCACATAATGCTCTGAGAACCATCCCAGCTAGCACATAATGTTATGAGAACCATATGTTTCTTAGAGCTTGGTGAGAGTGTGTTTGTCCTATGGTTATTTTGCATACAACCTTCCCACAACTTTCTGGGAATGGTGCAGGATAGTTGCTTGGCTTTGGAACATTCTCAGCACATTAACGGAAGTTGACAAAAAAACGTTATTTTAATGAAACTTTATTTCATTACCTTAATCGAACGTTTCCTAAAAGTTCAAACGTGGTTACATTTAATTTAAATTTTCGTAATGTTCTAGGAACGTTCGTCAACTGGTTAGGAAACCTGTTTCCTACAGGTTTCCTCATGGTTCTATTTAAAGTAATGTTCTCAAATTGTTCTGAGAATGTTAAGAAAACTTTCCATAAAAACTTTAGTAACGTTAAGAGAACGTTCTAAGAATGTTATTTAAAAACATATTCATTCCGTTCTCAGCATCAACAAACTCGCTCTATCCTTTATCTTGTTGTGTTTGTTCACGTGTTGGCCGCACCCACTAATTGGCCACACCTGATCTTAATGAGTGTTTGTTTACTTTGAAATGGGGTCTGTTTGAATAGACTAAAATGAACAGCTTTGTATGCGCAAAAAACATGTAATGCTAGCTTCATCCTGGTGATGCATTGGACTAATTCCATCGATAGAGAGCAAAAGATTATATGTTCAAATCTCACTGATGCCTTGTCACAATCAAAAATAAATATGTTTGCATGATTAATGCCTGAGGAAATGAATTTCCATGTGTCCTATCTGTGTTTGGAGTTAAAAAATGTTTAAAAAAAATAAGCTGGCTGTGTTATTAAAAGTCTTAATGAAACATTCAGTGAAAGTTTTAAGAAAGTTATTCCAAAACCTAGCATTTCCGTTCTCAGAGCATTAATAAAACCTCCCAAGAAACTTTAAAGAAAGCAGAGTAAAATGTTCTCAGAACCTCCCTGCAACCTAAAAATAAACCTTCCCAGAACAGGCGAAATGTTCACTTTAGTTTTACAAGTCAGGAAACATATGGCTTTGTTCCCACAACTTATATGGAACCAAAAACATACGTTCCCACAACTTATATGGAACCAAAAACATACGTTCCCACAACTTATATGGAACCAAAAACATACGTTCCCACAACTTATATGGAACCAAAAACATACGTTCCCACAACTTATATGGAATCAAAAACATACGTTCCCACAACTTATATGGAACCAAAAACATACATTCCCACAACTTATATGGAACCAAAAACATACGTTCCCACAACTTATATGGAACCAAAAACATACGTTCCCACAACTTCCATGGAACCAAATAAACTGGCTGGGCTGTGTGTCTGCCACTGATCTACCTCTGGCCTGGCTGGCTCTGGCCCCTCCCACCAGTAAACCCTGTCACCCCCCCTCCCTGAGGCAACCTTCACCCTGAGATGTCTGGGTCATGGTGCAGCACAGCCTCCCTGTCACCTGACCTGCCTAATAGCCTACAAACCCCTGGCTGTAAACACTCTGATAAGGAGCTGCAGCTTTTCACTTTCACTCAGACCAAAGAAAGAGGGAGGGCTGGAGGGAGAAGGCTAGTGCTGAGAGAGGGAAAGGAAAGGAAGGAGGGGGAGGAGAGAGGGAGAGCAGAGAGGCAACCAGTCAGCATTTGTTCTTAAAGGCACAGACCCCCCTTTCAGTTCCAAGGATATGTTGTGCTCTGCTTCCTTCATCAGAGCTCTCTCTCCACCTTCTCCCTCCCTCCCTCCCTGATCTCATCTCTGGGTTGGACAGGGAGAGCAGTGTTAGCAGTGTTAAGCCATCAAACAGCAACACCAGCTGGGCTGTGTTGGTCCCTGCTCATTTGCTGGCCTGTGTTTTGGTATCTTTACTAATTGAGCAGAGTGCAGTACTCCCGCGTGCATTGGATCCCCAAGGATGATGCTGGCTTAAAGCTTGTTGTTTTCTGCCTCTATGTTAATCAGGGTTTCATTTGCAGCAATAATGTGTTTACACAAACTCCCCTGTTTGGCTTATTACTCATATTTGTGTTAATAGTTTTTATTGCAGAATAATAAATGATGACCCAATGTAATAACTCTGCCAACTCTTTTAACAGGTTCTACTTGTCTTCTGTTATTCAGAATTTTTCTTGTGTTTGAAGACTTTTTATTAAACTCAATATAGCATAAATATTGTCACAATAGATGGTACGGTGGTTTGACCAATTTCACAAAAGACTCTTGTGAGGAGACAGTGCCAAAGTTCTAAGTGAGCACTTACTGAGAAGCCGAGCTCAGCCTGTCTGCCTCGAGCTGCCCGTGAACCCCTCCCATCTCCGGACTCCTCCATCTGCGGCCACGGCACTGCACAAAAAACACATTGTGTGTGTGCACTGTAACATTATGCTGTTATGTCACACACACTAAACTACCACACTGTACAGTTGTCTCTGTGACCGTTGAGCAGCATACCGTAAATCTGCACCCTGCACTGTGGCGGCCGCTTCCTGCTGCTGCAGAGGCTCAGACTCAGAGAGATCCCGCTCTCTCAGGCTCAGTCACAGACACGCATGTTCAGTCAACACAGCCACAGAGGAATGTGCTCCGCGGCTCTGGCAACGGAAATTTAGAAGGGATGGGAGGAGGAGCGGGCCTCCGAAGGGTCAAGTTCAGCAGTGTTGTTTTCCTCCGACAGGGGGAGGTGTTCTGCTCTCGTACCTGGAGTTATTTAACAGCCAATGAAACAGATTGTCATAGACACTTGAGCTAATTATATCACCTTGGACAGCAATTTTTTTTACTGTGAGCTGCATCCAGCCTTTCCCCTCTGGTTATTATCCAAGATCACTGCCAGTAGTTTGAAGGTGCAATAGTATGACTGATATGGAAAGAAAATGAAGTATAAATGGCCTTTACATTTAATTGAAGCAACGTCAATGTTGGCTTGAACCAGGCTACGTTCATTGGTAGGCTACGTGGTTCAACATATGAATGAATCAATTGGGAAGTGGTGTTAATTACCAATATTCAAACACATATGTTTAAAGTTAAATAAGTCATTAGTCTACATGGTCAAATATGAGTTTGCCTTTTGTTTACTGTAAATGTAGTTATGTATACTCTCTCTCTACCACCTGTGGTCCTTAGGGCTCCCATTCCCAGTGGACAGAAATAACACCTGGGTGAGCATGATCCTGGCAGGAGTCTCTCACTTTCATTCTGCTGGAAAATGGGACTGACCTCCCCCCCTCTCCACGCTTGGCTGCATATGTCAATATGGAATGACGTAGAGCGGGGAGTTTGTGGCTGTGATTCCACTGTGGTCACATTCACAACCCTATCCTTCCCTATTACCACCGTGGCTTACACACACACATTAATATTTTTACATTTGAGTCATTTAGCAGACTCTCTTATCCAGAGCGACTAACAGTATCGAGTGCATACAGCCCTGGCATTGCCAGCGCCATGCTCTACCAACTGAGCCACACGACAGACACCCACACACGCGCACACAGACACAGAGAGAGAAGGAGAGGGAGGTCACGGGTGAAAGTCAAAGACATTGCAGCTCTATGGTAATCAATCTAGTGGATCGATGGGCTGGGAGTGTGCTGGCAGAATGCAGGCATTGTGCTGAGTCTGGGCTCTATATTGGAACGGCTCTCTGTATTGGAGAGGCTCTCTGTATTGGAGAGGCTCTCTGTTTTGGAGAGGTGTCAGTGGACATGTGAGAGAACTCAGATAGGCAAACTGTCAGAGGCGTAAGGATACTAATGTGTCTGATTACTAGTAGCACTATGCAACACTGACTCAATTAGAGATATGCTGTTTTTGTTACACATTAGCTTTCTAAAGAGATCTTTGTGTTTGCATAAAAGTATAATTTTAGCACAGCAAGGGGTCTTAGGTATACATCAATATCTGTTCATTTGGACTCAAATCATCGACTTGGATTTAGTAACACGTCCAAAAGAACACTTGTTTTTTCGGCTTAAAATAAAACATTGAATGCAGATGCTGTTTTCAGATAATGCTTTTCAGGTTCTCAACTTTATACTTCAGAATTTTGGGCCAATGGTTATTGAGCCATTTAAAGTAGGCCTAGCGATGACTGGTGATCAATTTAATTTGAACTTAGGCCCAAACAGGTGTATATATAGACCATAGAGTGTATATCTACCTATCGCAAGTGTTTTTATTTGTAGTTATCAATAACAAATTCCACTCAACAAGCTCAATAATATTTCGAGAGTCTAATGAGATAGGAGGATTATATTTGACATTTTCAAGCAGAGTGCTTTGATGCTTTCTGACTCCCTGTCTCTGTGTTATAACAGTGCTTTCTGATTCCCTGTCTCTGTGTTAAAACAGTGCTTTCTGATTCCCTGTCTCTGTGTTATAACAGTGCTTTCTGACTCCCTGTCTCTGTGTTATAACAGTGCTTTCTGACTCCCTGTCTCTGTGTTATAACAGTGCTTTCTGACTCCCTGTCTCTGTGTTATAACAGTGCTTTCTGACTCCCTGTCTCTGTGTTATAACAGTGCTTTCTGACTCCCTGTCTCTGTGTTATAACAGTGCTTTCTGACTCCCTGTCTCTGTGTGATAACAGTGCTTTCTGATTCCCTGTCTCTGTGTTATAACAGTGCTTTCTGACTCCCTGTCTCTGTGTTATAACAGTGCTTTCTGATTCCCTGTCTCTGTGTTATAACAGTGCTTTCTGACTCCCTGTCTCTGTGTTATAACAGTGCTTTCTGACTCCCTGTCTCTGTGTTATAACAGTGCTTTCTGATTCCCTGTCTCTGTGTTATAACAGTGCTTTCTGACTCCCTGTCTCTGTGCTATAACAGTGCTTTCTGACTCCCTGTCTCTGTGTTATAACAGTGCTTTCTGACTCCCTGTCTCTGTGTTATAACAGTGCTTTCTGACTCCCTGTCTCTGTGTTATAACAGTGCTTTCTGACTCCCTGTCTCTGTGTTATAACAGTGCTTTCTGACTCCCTGTCTCTGTGTTATAACAGTGCTTTCTGACTCCCTGTCTCTGTGTGATAACAGTGCTTTCTGATTCCCTGTCTCTGTGTTATAACAGTGCTTTCTGACTCCCTGTCTCTGTGCTATAACAGTGCTTTCTGATTCCCTGTCTCTGTGTTATAACAGTGCTTTCTGACTCCCTGTCTCTGTGTTATAACAGTGCTTTCTGACTCCCTGTCTCTGTGTTATAACAGTGCTTTCTGATTCCCTGTCTCTGTGTTATAACAGTGCTTTCTGACTCCCTGTCTCTGTGCTATAACAGTGCTTTCTGACTCCCTGTCTCTGTGTTATAACAGTGCTTTCTGACTCCCTGTCTCTGTGTTATAACAGTGCTTTCTGACTCCCTGTCTCTGTGTTATAACAGTGCTTTCTGACTCCCTGTCTCTGTGTTATAACAGTGCTTTCTGACTCCCTGTCTCTGTGTTATAACAGTGCTTTCTGACTCCCTGTCTCTGTGTTATAACAGTGCTTTCTGACTCCCTGTCTCTGTGTTATAACAGTGCTTTCTGATTCCCTGTCTCTGTGCTATTTAACACCCCCACCAAACCATTATGAGACCAAATCCTCTCTGTGCTGCTGAAACCCCACTCATATCGTTACTCATAACATTACAGCTAACAAAGAGCTCACCATCCCTGATGCCTGGCAGTCAGGCAGGCAGCTAAGTTTTCTCTAGTCTAGGTGGTACAGACCAGGGTTTCCCAAACTCGGTCCTGGGGCCCCCCTGGGTGAACATTTTGGTTTTAGTCCTAGCACTACACAGCTTGATGATGAGTTGGATATTTGAATCAGCTATGTAGTGCTAGGACAAAGACAGAGTTTGGGAAACCCTGATATAGACTTCTGGTGGTAACACCCTCCCATTGCTGTTTTTCAGCTCCAGACCAGCTGCAGACTCATATGCTACCTAATTGCTGGGAAGGGTGGGACGTAAGTGACCTAACATTAGGCTCCCTCCCTCCCTTCCTGGTCTATCCCAGGCCCTGTGGTCTGGTCAGACAGAGCAGAGCAGGGCTCCCCACCACAGCTAATTGGAGCTGAGGAGAAGTGGATTTGAGTAGTGATCCTGTGTGGAGGCGATGAGGCCATCAGTCTCTCTGGGAATCGGAGGTTACCTCTCCTCCAGGTCCCTCCATTCAGGCCAAACAACGACTGGGAATCTCTTTCCCAACTCCCACCTATTCACAAAAGAGAAAGAGAGAAAGTGTTGGATGGAGGGAAGGAGAGGGAGGACAGGGGAGTTTGGCAGACATATAGAGAGAGTGTTGGATGGAGGGAAGGAGAGGGAGGACAGGGGAGTTTGGCAGACATATAGAGAGAGAGTGAGGAGGTCTCACAGTCTCAAAATATATTTTTTTTAAATCAGAATCTATGTGCAGCTGTTGTCATACAGAAAGACAGCTTCATTGAGTCCCCTTGTCCCGACACTGCCAGACTGTTATTTGGGGGAGGGCGTCAGGCGTCACTCGTCAGAATCCTTTCCACAGAGCCGGGTTACTTTACGCCTGTGTATCAGAGACAAAAGAGAACCACTGAGAGGAAAATAAGCCTCAAGTCCTGGAGCTGGAGGTGTTGTTTATACTCTCATTCCAGTCACTCAGTAAACCACCTGATTCCATTAATCATGGTTTGAAACAAGCTAATTCAGCTGGCCGTCCTGCTTCTCCCACTGTTGATGTTTCTAATGAAATCTCTTGAAAACCTCCAGGTCCTTAGTGTAGCCGCAGAGCAGCTGGCCAATCCAACAACCTCCCCAAACCCGAGTGCCCCAGTACTGGAGCAGGGGAGATGTTTATTTTCATTAGTCCTGGGTCCTAAAGGTTTACATTAATATAAAGCACTTCTCATTCTCAGCCAGGGTTATTTACAGTATATGTACATCATAGTCCTGTCTAATGGGAACGTACACTTAGAACTTTTCCCCATCTTGAGTAAATACAGTTAGATCATTATCATATTAGTGACAATTTGACACACAACAGTCACGTTGTTTCCAACTTTGCACAGTACATTCATTCAGTAGAGGGACTGTAACCTTGTGAAGCATCCGGTTTTCAACAGCCCTCTGTCATTTATGGTATTACACTGTATGTGTACAGTAAACAAAACACTCAGAGTGAAACTTCCCACAGACGCACTTATGGGTTTATGACGCAGGACACCCTAACCCAGTGAGGTTTCTGTTTTACAGAGCATAACTTTGAGTTGCTTTCATGTGGTTGGGGAAATGAGACATGAGAAGTCACTTCTCAGAGGTTGATGACCTATCCTGCATCCATACGTTGTTGTAGATGATGAGACATACCTTTATCTTGTCTTTCTATGGTTAGAATGCAAACATTTTCAATCTAAACAAATACAGCAGATTTTTTACCTTTATTTAACTAGGCAAGTCAGTTAAGAACAAATTATTATTTACAATGACAGCCTCGGAACAGTGGGTTAACTACCTTGTTCAAGGGCAGAATGACAGATTTTTACCTTGTCAGCTCGGGGATTCGATCTAGCAACCTTTCGGTTACTGGCCCAACGCTCTAACCACTAGGCTACCTGCCACCCCATCACGCAGCGATGTCACTAGAGAAGTAATGCAATTAGTTTGTAACAGTCTACATCTACAACAATATAGTATATAAAAGCAAAACAAAAGAAGTAATTTCATGAAGCCATTGGCTCTTTGTTTCAGCTTTGCTAGACTGTGTTCCCTACAGATTAGAAGAAGCTGAGAAGAAGCTCATGTTGGAGGCTAACATATACTCATCTTGGTACTCTCCTCCCTCGTAGCCTCTTTGAAGCCTGTTGTAGGTGATGGCTAGAAGCAGGCCTCCTGCCTCCAGACCTAGGAGTGTCGGTAGCGTTGGAGCTGATCAAAGCGCTGAAGGATAGAAGTGACAGATGAAAGGCAGACATGAAGGAGTGCTGCTGCTCCTCCCAGACGGAGAGAGTTTCCAGAGAAAGACTTGGCAGGTTCTCCCACTCACTGAGACCTAGCCTACATTCTGGCCTCCTTTCAGTGTTCGGGGAGAAGGTGCTCACACACACACACACACACACACACACACACACACACACACACACACACACACACACACACACACACACACACACACACACACACACACACAAACACACACACACACACACACACACACTCAGGGTAATCACAGATGAGCGCACATGTTCCGGATACCCACACTTCACCAGGACTGACCCCATATCTACCCAAGGAGAAGAACAGAAAACACGTCTATTAGATAGCCCCTCAATAACATCAGTTGAAAGCATAGTAGTTGAATGGCAGAAAGTACAGTTACTTCCAGAACAGTTAGCTCCAATACAGTTTTTTTTGCAAGTGAATCATGCTTCCCTGACAGATTGAAAGCATAAACAGTTTGTACCACAACACCCACCCACCCCCGTCTACACACCGCACCACTCCACCCATAGTGCATTTGCATTCCCTTTGAAAACAGAGCTGTTGTTTGACAGGGGTGCGTTATAAAAACGAAGTAGAATACATTTTTTATTTATTTATTTATTTATTTAACCTTTATTTAACCAGGTAGGCAAATTGAGAACACGTTCTCATTTACAATTGCGACCTGGCCAAGATAAAGCAAAGCAGTTCGACACATACAACAACACATAGTTACACATGGAGTAAAACAAACATATAGTCAATAATACAGTGAAAAAAAAATAAGTCTATATACAATGTGAGCAAGTGAGGTGAGATAAGGGAGGTGAAGGCAAACAAATATATGTATAAATAAATAAAAATATAAAAGGCCATGGAGGCGAAGTGAGTACAACACAGCAAGTAAAAAAAATAAATAAAAAAAAACAAAAAAAAACACTGGAATGGTTGGTTTGCAGTGGAAGAAAGTGCAAAGTAGAGACAGAAATAATGGGGTGCAAAGGAGCAAAATAAATTAATAAATAAATACAGTAGGTAAAGAGGTAGTTGTTTGGGCTAAATTGTAGATGGGTTATGTACAGGTGCAGTAATCTATGAGCTGCTCTGACAGCTGGTGCTTAAAGCTAGTGAGGGAGATAGGTGTTTCCAGTTTCAGAGATTTTTGTAGTTCGTTCCAGTCATTGGCAGCAGAGAACTGGAAGGAGAGGCGTCCAAAGGAAGAATTGGTTTTGGGGGTGACTAGAGAGATATACCTGCTGGAGCGCGTGCTACAGGTAGGTGCTGCTATGGTGACCAGCGAGCTGAGATAAGGGGGGACTTTACCTAGCAGGGTCTTGTAGATGACCTGGAACCAGTGGGTTTGGCGACGAGTATGAAGCGAGGGCCAGCCAACGAGAGTGTACAGGTCGCAGTGGTGGGTAGTATATGGGGCTTTGGTGACAAAACGGATGGCACTGTGATAGACTGCATCCAATTTATTGAGTAGGGTTTTGGAGGCTATTTTGTAAATGACATCACCGAAGTCGAGGATTGGTAGGATGGTCAGTTTTACAAGGGTATGTTTGGCAGCATGAGTAAAGGATGCTTTGTTGCGGAATAGGAAGCCAATTCTAGATTTGACTTTGGATTGGAGATGTTTGATGTGAGTCTGGAAGGAGAGTTTACAGTCTAACCAGACACCTAGGTATTTGTAGTTGTCCACATATTCTAAGTCAGAGCCGTCCAAAGTAGTGATGTTGGACAGGCGGGCAGGAGCAGGCAGCGATCGGTTGAAGAGCATGCATTTGGTTTTACTTGTATTTAAGAGCAGTTGGAGGCCACGGAAGGAGAGTTGTATGGCATTGAAGCTCGCCTGGAGGGTTGTTAACACAGTGTCAAAAGAAGGGCCAGAAGTATACAGAATAGTGTCGTCTGCGTAGAGGTGGATCAGAAGTCACAGAAGTCACAGAAGCAACATTGATTGCTGTATAGTTCAGTGAGTTCAAAATAAAGCCTCAGTGCTTTCTCTATTGTTTTTGTTGGTGGGGAAATGCAGTACGCTTGTCAGCCGAGGAGGGTGAAGAATGTTCTGAAGAATGTAAGAAACTTTCCTTCTCCTAGATATGGGATAGTTTGACTTTCTGGGAGTGTGGGGAAGTCTTCAGTACATCACCTAATGGTCTAGATTTGGACGGATATGATACGTTTATTAAGGCAAGCTATTTACTCTCCAACATGTCTAATGAGTACACTCTAAATTCCTGGAAAAGTCCTACATAGAACCAATGAATGTGCTTAGAGTCTGTAAATGCCCGTATTTCTTCATTTGGTGGGAGAATCCTACGAGACCCTGTGTCTCGGCCTAGTTTCTCGTTGGCCTCATCATCGCCTCATCATCTCCCTTGATCTAATCCTTTCTGCTCTCAAAGGAAGCAATTAAGACCCTTCCTTTAATCCCTGCAGTTCAACAGGGAGATTGCAGAGTACTTTGACGGCCAAATGAACCATAAGTGGTTGTTTTGCAGAGGGACTGCTGTTGGAAATAGCAGGATTGGAATTTAGTGGAGGTTAAAAGGCTGAACTACTGTAAAGTGAGGAGTTAGTATTTAGATCAGTATTTGAACTGAAACTGAACACAAACATAATCTTTTAGTAACGTTGCTCTGAGAATGCGTCTGCGACTCTTCAGTGTAATGAATGCTTTAGTTTATGATTATGTTTTAGAGCTCTGAAAGTTCAAGTCAAATATGCCCCCATTAGGCTTGGTATGGTCATCTGGACAGTCAAGTGTGTCTTGGGGGCAAGTCGTTTACAGTTCGACAATAACAATTACAGTTTCTCGTCAGTCCAAATGTACACTATGAGTTGTAATTTACAGTCTGTGAATGAGGTGTGTTTTTTATTTCTCTCCAACCGTTATGACCTTTGAATATATGTTCCCTATGGACTAAATAGGCACTGACAATTTCATGTGGGATTGTAATAGCTAGGCTCACAGCTGGCAGCAATAATTCCTCCTCCTCTTTCTATCTCGCTTTTCGCCCTCTCTCCATCTGTGTTTCCAGTTCTCAATCTCTCCCTCTAGCCTACAGTGTGTGTGTGACTTCATATGTAGGGGTGAGCCAAACCCGCTGATGTTACACATGAGCCATATGACAAAACAGACAACATGTGGTACAGTCAGAGTGATGGGTTCAGTCCCTTTATGGAAGTTGTTCACTAAAACCAACAAAGAGAAACATGGCTGTTAATCTCACGCATTTCTGAACTGACATTTGGGTGTGATCTATTGGGCTTTATCTGACTGTAAAATCAAAAATAATAAACTTGTCAGCTCACCCCTAAACAATGTGAAACAGTTGCACAATACCGTGTTGCCTTTTACACAATTTACAAACCCAGCATTGCACACCCATACTAGAAGTAGAAGTTAGTTTCCCATTAATCTTGTATCTAACTACATGTATCTTCAATTGTCATGCACATCCTTCCTTTACTCTAATGTGATCTGATCTGGTTTTCTTCCATAAACTGAGAAAAGGGAGAGGGACAGAGAGTCAAATTCTTTAGCTTCAGCCTGGTTTATCTGGTACATATCTATGGATTGCCTTTTTCCGTCGGCTTAATTCACTGTCTACATCTGGAGAATGTTGTTTTGTGCATAAGAGCTCTCATATGAGCCACAGCAGGCTTGGGCTGCAGTAAGTTAACCTCAGTTGATATCATGGTATAGCTCAAAGGGGGGCAAAGTACTTCAATCCGGCCCACGAGAAAATTAAAAAAAATACTTCCCCCCCAATTTTGTGGTATCCAACTGGTAGTTACAGTCTTGTCCCATAGCTGCAACTCCCGTACGGACTCGGGAGAGGTGAAGGTCGAGAGCCGTGAGTCCTCTGAAACACAACCCAGCCAAGACGCACTGCTTCTTGACACAAAACCTCCTTAACCCGGAAGCCAGCCGCACCAATGTGTCGGAGGAAACACCATACAACTGTCGACCGTGTCAGCGTGCATGCGCCCGGACGACACTGGGCCAATTGTGCGCCGCCTCATGGGTCTTCCAGTCACGGCCAGCTGTGACACAGCCTGGGATAGAACCCAGGTCTGTAGTGACGCCTCAAGCACTGCAATGCAGTGCCTTAGACCGCTGCGCCAATCGGGAGGCCCCTGCAAATTTATTTTAACAAACAATTGGTCCCCCAAAAAATGCGTCCCTCCGTTGAATTTCAAAATCCCGATGTGGCCCTCGAGCAAAAAAGTTTTCCCACCCCTGGTATAGCTCAAAGTGTTTTCCAGCCATACACAACATAAAGCTATTTCTTAGATCAGAGTAAAAAACGAATCTCTGTGCAAGGATCTGTCAACTTTGACAGATTTTCTGTAAGTTAAAGGCCAAGTGCAGTCCAAAATTAAATTTTTCTGTATTTTAGATTTATTTTCACACTATGAGGTTGGAATAATAATGTGACATTTTGAAAATAATGATAATGCCCTTTTAGTGTAAGAGCTGTTTGAAATGTCTGCCTGTTTTGGTGGGATGGAGTTTTGGCCTGCCTGGTGACATCACAGCTAGTTTTCAGTTTTCCCCTCCCCACTCAGACCACTCTAATTTTACAGAAAATGTGAAACTTGTCCTTGTAATTCTCTTCTAATATGCTGTACACATATAGGTGACTTCTGTTTCTGTTCCCCTACCTCAGCTACTCAACATTACTTGTTCTCTTTCGCTCTGTATGCCTCTTCACCCCCATGTCTGTCTGTCTGTACCCAGGAGGAGTGTGGTCGGACTGTTGGGCTGAGCACGTTGTGGTTTTCATTGTTCCAGCTCTTATTTTTCACCTCCAGTATGCGATACATTGTCAATATTGATTTTAAAAGAAGGGACACAAGTAGAGAGTACAAGTTAAACAAAAATAATGGGATACTGGTCACATCAATATGCAGCACAGTAGGTTGGTGGCAACTTAATTGGGGAGAACGGGCTCGTGGTAATGACTGGAGCGGAATCGGTGGAATGGTATCAAATACATCAAACACATGGTTTGATTCCATTCCATTCGCTTCGTTTCAGCCATTAATATGAGCCGTGCTCCGCTCAGCAGCCTCCACTGATATGCAGCATTTACTGAATCAGTCATACAGAATTGTATTTGTATTACTGTAACAACACATATACCGTAGATGCTGCTGTAGCTACAGTGCTTTGATCTACAGTACCCACATGAACAAACTTGATTGGAATGAGTAACACATCTACAGTAAATGCCACATATTTTCACTTTAGCAGTCGGTATAAGTAAACATCTATTAGGCTTAAGCTGTCGGACAAAGTGTCCTTGGTGGGGGAAGAGGGGAGGAGGAGGAGAGGGAAGGGGTGTCGCCACTGCCTTTCACCTGTCACCCCCTGGCATTAACAAGTGGAACATGAGGGTCATCTCAGTTATTCCTCCTGTCATGGCAACCTCTATTATCTCTCACACGTAACACACTGAACACACGGAACAGACTGAACACACTAAACACACGTAACACACTGAACAGACTGAACACACTAAACACACTAAACACACTGAACACACTAAACACACTAAACACACTGAACACAGTAAACACACTAAACACAGTAAACACAGTAAACACACTGAACAGACTGAACACACTAAACACACTAAACACACTAAACACACTAAACACACTAAACACACTAAACACACTGAACAGACTGAACACACTAAACACACTAAACACACTAAACACACTAAACACACTAAACACACTAAACACACTGAACAGACTGAACACACTAAACACACTAAACACACTAAACACACTAAACACACTGAACACACAGAACAGACTGAACACAGTAAACACACTAAACACACTGAACAGACTGAACAGACTGAACACACTAAACACACTAAACACACTGAACAGACTGAACAGACTGAACAAACTGAACACACTGAACACATTGAATAGACTGAACACACTGAACAGACTGAACAGACTGAACACACTGGATAGACTGAACACACTGAATAGACTGAATTGACTGAATAGACTGAATTGACTGAACAGACTGAACACACTGAACACACTGAACACACTGAATAGACTGAACACACTGAATAGACTGAACACACTGAACACATTGAATAGACTGAACAGACTGAACACACTGAATAGACTGAACACACTGGATAGACTGAACAGACTGAACACACTGAATAGACTGAACAGACTGAATAGACTGAACAAAATGAATAGACTGAACACACTGAACAGACTGAATACATTTTACATTTAAGTCATTTAGCAGACGCTCTTATCCAGAGCGACTTACAGTAGAGTGCATACATTTTATTACATTTTTTACATACTGAGACAAGGATATCCCTACCGGCCAAGAGCAGACGCTCTTATCCAGAGCGACTTACAGTAGAGTGCATACATTTTATTACATTTTTACATACTGAGACAAGGATCCCTACCCCTACCCCTACCGGCCAAACCCTCCCTAACCCGGACGACGCTATGCCAATTGTGCGTCGCCCCACGGATCTCCCGGTTGCGGCCGGCTGCGACAGAGCCTGGGCGCGAACCCAGCCCAGCCTGGGCGCGAACCCAGAGACTCTGGTGGCGCAGCTAGCACTGCGATGCAGTGCCCTAGACCACTGCGCCACCCAGATGCAGAATAGACTGAACACAATGAATAGACTGAACAGACTGAATAGACTGAACAGACTGAATAGACTGAACAGACTGAACAGACTGAACAGACTGAATAGACTGAACACACTGAACAGACTGAACAGACTGAACAGACTGAACACACTGAATAGACTGAACACACTGAATAGACTGAACAGACTCAATAGACTGAACAGACTGAGTAGACTGAGTAGACTGAACAGACTGAACAGACTGAATAGACTGAACACACTGAATAGACTGAACAGACTGAATAGACTGAATAGAGGGAGGCTGTCTGCGTTTCTATTCTACTCCCAAAGGACCACTATTTTCAAGTCGTGTTTCCTGTTTAACAGATTCCATTATTATTCTCCCTTCTGCGTGTAAGAGTATGTCTCCCTGCAATGTTCTGTTATATTAATGGCTCGGTATTGTTTTAGTTTTACTTAAGCGGGACGGAGATTAAACGCCAGGGAGTATTACAGGGTTCTCTAGAGACCAGAATAGCACAGCTTTTGGGCATGCTTTTTGTCACAGACCCAATTTGTATGCGATGGTGTGTGTGTTTGTGTGTATGCGAGTGCGCGCGTGTGTGCATCGGGCGGACAGGCGTGTGTTGTGTGTAGGGCTGTGGCGGTAATGAAATTTTGTCAGCGGGGTAACTGTCATGCAAGTAACTCCCGGTCTAATGGTAGTTGACCGTTAATTAATATAAACACATTTATCATCTCTGAGCTTTCACAAATAGCCTACAAGCCACTGATGCAGACATTTGGAACATTAACATGTTAAAAAGACTAATAAATACATTTAATAGACCTGTCACGTTCTGACCCTAGTTATTGTGTTAATTGTTTGTTTTAGTGGGTCAGGACGTGAGTTGGGTGGGCATTCTATGTTATGTGTTTCTATGTTGGGTTCATGTTAACTAGCCTGATATGGTTCTCAATCAGGGACAGGTGTTTTACGTTTCCTCTGATTGAGAACCATATTTAGGTAGGCTGTTCACACTGTTTGTTGGTGGGTGATTGTCTTCCGTGTCTGTGTTTGTCGCGCTACACGGGACTGTTTCGGTTTGTGTAGTCTATTCCTGTTCTGCGTGTTTATGTAAGTTTTCCAGTTCAGGTCTGTCTACGTCGTTTTGTTGTTTTGTAATATTCACAAGTGTATTTCGTGTTTCGTCTTTTACTTTAAATAAATTCATTATGTCCTATAACCACGCTGCGTGTTGGTTCGATCCATGCTCCTCCTCGTCTGAGGAGGAGAACGACTTCGACAACCGTTACAAGACCCTACACCATCACAATAAATCTATTATTTATTTTAGGCAGGTCTAAAGAAACATTATGATATGAAGAAATTGTAGCCTATTTCAGAATAACAGAATAGCATATTGTGAGTCGTCCTTATGTTAGGCCCTGATCTGGCTATGCCATATGGCTTTCGGCTACACTAGTTCATTTAGTAGACAAGATTTGCTTATAATATAATTTGCCTCTTTTATTATTTTATAGTAAGAAAAATACAATTGAACATAGCCTAATAAAATTGAAAGGATATTTTTTGCAAACGATTTCTAAGGAAGTGTTGAGCGCAGTTTAACAAAGTGATCAATTGAAACAGGTCCTCCTTAATGCTTAATTTAGAGTTATTTATTCAACTTTAGTTGTGATACAAACCTAAGGCTATATGTTTTGATTTCTAAAACATTCTAAGGCTGCATGATGCAAATCTAATGATGATTTGAAAAAACGGGCATTAAAGAAGCGTTTCCCAAATTCGGTCATGGGGACTCCAAGGGGTGCACGTTTAGTTTTTTTGTCCTAGCACTACACAGCTGATTCAAATAATAAACTAATCATCAAGCTTTGATTACTTGAATCAGTTGTGTAATGCTAGGGCAAAAACGAAAACGTGCACCCCTTGGGGTCCCCAGGACCGAGTTTGGGAAACGCTACATGAAAGGCATGCGCTCTGCTCTGTTTCTTGTGCAGGCTGCACACACTTCATCAGTCTCTCATTCACAATTTGAAAAGCACTTGATAATGTTCTCACCCATCAGACTATACTGAATTTAATCTGGTCTTTACACATAGCCTATTAATATATGTGTGGAATTCTTTAAAAAAAACATAGAATCCACACACTGCACTCGAATAGCGAATGGAGGTTACCTGTAGTTAAGTTTTTAATATGCCAGGTAGGCCACAGCGGTTGTAAAGTGGATTAATGTGGTTAATTTTCAGAACTGAGCAATAAATATAGCAGTACGAGAAAGCTGGGATCCTCTTTTAAAAAGCGGGCTTATAAGAACACGTTTCACTAGACTCTGTAGGCTACGGGCTCTTCAACCCTGTTCCAGGGGTCTTATTTCACTAGGCTCTTTAGACTATGGGCTCTTCAACCCTGTTCCAGGGGTCTTGTTTCACTAGGCTCTGTAGGCTACGGGCTCTCCAACCCTGTTCCAGTGGTCTTGTTTCACTAGGCTCTGTAGGCTATGGGCTCTTCAACCCTGTTCCAGGGGTCTTGTTTCACTAGACTCTGTAGGCTACGGGCTCTCCAACCCTGTTCCAGGGGTCTTGTTTCACTAGACTCTGTAGGCTATGGGCTCTCCAACCCTGTTCCAGGGGTCCTTGGCCTATATGCTACGCTTAGAGTTATTTGGTGACTTTAGTTGTGATACAAACCTTATCAAAACATATATGCTTATGGGCTAGGCTAAATCTTGATGCATGCGACTATGATTTGAAAAAGTTGCCAAACAATGCATGCGCTGTTTCTTGCCTTAGACTGCAAACGCTGGGCATCTGTTCATTCAATGCATCAACCAGCTATGAGGAACTGGCCCTCGCTGCGCAACAGTCCGCTCAAACTCTGAATTCCAGGGCTCTCATGAAGTGTGTGATATGATTTTAGATTGCATTTGCATTGATGTCAGAGTGGTTAGAGGGACAATAGAGGCCTGAGTGCCAGGCAGTTAGTGACTGGCCATTAGAACGTTTGGTAGGCTACTAACCACCAGTAGCATCAGAGTGCAGGTTTGGAGAAGCCTAGTTACCGTGACTCAGCGGTCACATGGAATTGGACTGCGGTCATGACTCGTGACTGCCGGTTTGACGGTAATACGGTCACCGTAACAGTCCTAGTTGTGTGTGCGTGCGTGCATGGGTGTGTAATATGCATGCTTGTCTGTAATTTAAGACATTTTTAGTTTTTCTCCTTATTACACAAAAAAATTCAATGAATTCAGCAAAGATGAAGACACGTTGATGGTGAGCAGCTGCCGGGCCTCCTGCTATTGACTAGACAAGCAAATAAGCAACAGAGAAATAGAAGAGACATAACAGCCAGTCGACAAGGCTTACAAGGCAGGCAGCTGTCCATCTGGTTAGGTGGCAGCTGTTCATTGTGAATCAATACACACCTGGTGCCTCTGAGAGGGGAGGGGGTAGGCAAGCAGGGCAGAGATGGTGGACGTTGTCAGGTTGGAAGGCGTTTATGTTGTTGTTTATCGTATCATTAGACACTGTCTAAACAGATGATGTAGGCCTACCTCATTCAACAGAGGACAAAGGTCAGGTCTTAAATATATTTTGTAGTCTCAGGAGAGTCTATGTAGTAAAGAAAGAGAGCAGATACACCTCTTAATTTAGTCTTTAACTCAATACAGGCTTTCACATTACATTTCCCCCCAACCCCCATTTTGCCCACAACCCACGTCCATCCCATCCCCCGGACCCCCAGAACCTCCCTCTCCTCAGTGTCCCCAGCACAGTGCCAGCTGTCTATAGGCCGCATGGAGCCCTGGCAGCTGGTTTCACTGGTGGTATGGAGACACTGACGCTGCCACTGATGGCATGCTTGGCATGCTGCCCATCCGCAACAAGAGGAAGATGAAGAGGTGGAGGGAGGGGAGCGATAGAGGGATGGAAAAGCAGCAGGAGTGGATCTACACAGGGAATAAAGAGAGAGAATGGGTAATTACATGGTTGTTTAGGTTTACTCAGCTCCCCCTCTCTCCCCTCCCCCTCCTGATTCATTACAGCTTGATTAAAAAACGCTCCACTCCACACTCTACATCTGACAGAATGGGGCAGCTGCCTGGTGTCACACAATAATTAAAACGTGCTAGAATGGTCAATTTGCAACCCTTATGTTACACAGGGTGTTTACTGCTTATTGATAATATTGTCTGCTTTTCTAAGGAAGACTTTATTGCCTTTATGATTGAGGAAGTCTATGGTCTATGCCAGTAAGTCACAAGGCTTTGTTGGTGTCGCCAGGCTGCATTAAACCACATAGTGCCAAGACAGGGCTAACTGAGTTAGAAACATTATGGTTTAAACATTATGGCTGCAACAACTCCTACTGTATTTGAAATGACAACAGCCTTATGGCAACCGCAAGCTCTGTTTGCTCCATCCCTTCTAAAAGATGTATTAGATGTGTGATTCATAAAAACAGACAGGACCTCTTCCATGAATTTTCACATCAATGGGGAAATAAGAATTGGCATTAATTTAACAGATCAAACATCTGGAGAATCGGTTATTAGTCTCTTTCACGGGCTTTTGTTGTGTTGTTAGTCAACCAAAAAAAGCTATTTTCTAGCTTAATCACAGCACAGTGGCACAGAGTGAGTGGCCTCTGTAGCCTGACTGTCTGAGTGACTATCTGCAGTCAGGACAGATTGATATGTCAGCCACGGGGACAGAGATGGGGAGAGGAGGACTGAACAGGGGCAATATGAGGCTACATTTCGAGTAGGTTTTAATAATGAATCTGTCTCACCTCCCCTGATACTTTCAGCCTCTGAACTCAGTGGCTCGTCCACTCCTCAGGGGCCAGAAGAGGAACTGCTTATTTCACCAAGGCCCAGTCATGTTTATGCCTCAGGAGTTGCAGTGTGTTATGGTTACCTCAGGACCTGTTGTGGAAGAATGAATCATGTGTAAGTTCTTCTATTGTTCATGATTAGTGAAGGTTCACTTGCTTGTTCATGTTCAAAATGGTCTCCATTCTAAATAGAAGAATGTCAACGGTTCTTTTCACCAGAGAGATGTCCTTTCCACTCCTATGAGGCTAGGTTGGGAAAGTCTGAAATATCTCCCCAGACTGGAGGGCCTGCAGACAGACAGGAAGTCTGCTGATGTCCTGCCGCACTGTATCTGCCCAGACAGCTCTTTTCAGGATTTTACTACTCTTTGTCATACAGGATAGTTACAGTCTGGTTATGATGTCTCTGTTTTCCTTTCTTAGAGCTGAGGTGTGGTAGTAGAGCCATTTATTTTGTACATGACTAGAAGGCGACTCATGGCTTCTGGACTTGGGACAGGCCTGGGCAAATCTTCCATGTGCCAGCTGACACTGTGTATCTGTAGACTGCAAACAGAGCAGTGGGTCATTGGCAAGAGCAGGGCAGGGGCAGCACAGACAGCAGCTGGACGGAAACAGATGGGGAGGGAGAGAGTTAGAGCAGAGACGGATATGGAGCAGGAGATAATGCTTACGTTGGAAAAGGCAGTGATATACAAGAATGATGAATGGTGAAAGTTACTAATCTTTTTTGTTGCGTTTCTGTAGGGGCCTGAAACGATACTCCCTTTTTAGCTCTGGATAATGTTCTAAGTATGGAACGGCTGCTTAGTCCAGAGATTGGAGAAAAAGTGAATTGACTATCCCTTATTTTGTCCAGATCACATTTTATGGACACTGGGTCCAAGTGGGAGAGGGTAGACTGCTCACAAGTTTAAATGCTGGCCTGCTTAGAGGTTGCGGGTTACATTTAACTCAACATTTTGGACTGCACAAATGTTTTCCCTCTCTGCCTTCTCCCTCAATCCTATCCCCTATTACATTGATTGAGAACAGGAAAACCTATACTTGTATACTTAAGCCCACCCGAAAAATATGGAATATTTTATATGCATGTTTATTTGGAATAAAAATCATGTGAGAGATTACTCAGAGAGAGAGAGAAAGTGCTGGCACCAGCTGTTTTCAGGGTTTGAGTTACACAGCTGCATTCACCCATGACCCTCGCCCCCCTCCCCAAACCCCCATCCCACCAGCCCCAAGCCTCTTGCAGGGATTTCTACCCAATATATTACCCTGCAATGACATGATAGATAGATAGATAGATAGATAGATATATAGATAGATAGATAGATAGATAGATAGATAGATAGATAGATAGATAGGAAACTGAACATTCAAGTTGACTGTAATAAGGATTCAAGTGTTACTAGTGTTATTACCTTTTGCATAAAACAAGACCACTCAGGTCACAAAGTTCAC
This sequence comes from Salvelinus alpinus, assembly GCF_045679555.1. Classification (NCBI taxonomy): domain Eukaryota; kingdom Metazoa; phylum Chordata; class Actinopteri; order Salmoniformes; family Salmonidae; genus Salvelinus; species Salvelinus alpinus. Next base: position 23,756,351 of record NC_092091.1, read on the forward strand.
TGATGGCATGTAATTGAGCTTCCTCACTATGATAGTCACTCCAGCAGATGAACAGATTTACAGCCGCAAGTGTCCGCTGAAAACATTCAACCACATGATCAATGGCATGTGCATTGATGGCTAATTAAGTCTGTTTTGATTAAAAAGACAGGCCTCATTTGTTGGGGTCGTGAACTGCAATCCATTGGCTCAATTGGACATTTCCTATTCTCCAAGTGAGTGACAGCATCGACCGTTTGTTAACAGTATGTTTGAATGACTGGCTTTGTACAGTACGCTGTTTGGACAGTAATTGGATGTCTTGTGCGGGTACATACTGTTAACATGTACATTCTGTAGCGTTACCATAATTATGCTGTGAATGACTGAGTCAGTTATTCGGAAGGCCTTGCAGTATGCCTTTGGCTCATGGTCAAGTCTTTCTTCCTATAGGCCTACAGTGTATGCCTAGGTTGGCAGAGAGACAGCTTTGATTATTGCACAGTGCATGTAGCCATTATTTTAGACACAGACTACAGCTTGGTTTGAGACAAAATTTGAACAATAATTCAAAGGCATTCTAAAACAGAAAAATGTGCAGGTCGTATACCTCTCTACGGGAGTAAATGAGAATCAGTGGCGGTTCGTGCCGTTCAAGATTAGGGTGTATTTATTTTAATTAACATGGCTTTATTTCTATTACAGCATGTTGGATGACTGTCATTCATATTCCATTCACCCAGCTTAATGTAGCATCGATAGGTTTAGGATACTAGATGATACTCGAATTTGCCCTATATTATACCCATCATGAGGTTGCTACAACCTAGTCTACAAATGAATGTTTATTACGTAGGTGCACAGGTCTAGAGACAAATTGGAGTAATCAAGGTGACAGACAGTGACACATTCAATACTGCCTTGCACACTGTTACCTGCATCTAGCTGATCTGGCGTGAAATCATTAGTGCAAACAGTTGCAAAATGTTTTGCAACTAATACAAACGTTTTTCATTAGACAAATTAAGGTAAGTCCCTCCCCGTTTTGTTCCATTTCCTTCCGTTTAAGAAATGTTTTGCAGCAGAGTCGGCGGAATAAATAAACCCCTGATCACCCTCACACACAGTTCACTTTCATAGCAGCCGCGTACAGCATCATCAGTATGTATAATTGTATAATTTCTTCTCGCATCTATGCACTCTCCTCTCACCTTTTCCATTCGCTTGTGGACTTCAGTGTACAACACAACAGCTGTCGGTGACCAGGCGCAAAAACCTCTCCAAGCCAAACCTTCATACCATAACCACTAACCGCTACACAGCCTACATCTTTGTTACCTTATTAACGTTATAATCAACAAAATAGAACCAGTGAAATTAATAAAGCGGAAAGCTTACCTTGACTTGGAAGAGTTGTAGTGTTGGATAGCCTTAGCCAGTTAGCTAACATAAATAGCATTCCTGAAAGGTAAACTAGATCTCTCTCTCTTTCTCTCTCTCTCTTTGCTGCTTCTCCTTAATTTTTGAAGAAAACAATTTGTTCAAAACTGTTCAACTATTGTCTTCTTCTCTCTTTCAGTCAACTACTCACCACACTTTATGCAGTGCTATCTAGCTAGCTGTAGCGTATGCTTTCAGGAATAGGTCCATTCTCTGATACTTTGATTGGATGAACAAGATAGTTCATACTGCAAGCTCTGATAGGTTGGAGGATGTCCTCTGGAAGTCGTCATAATTACTGTCTATGGAAGGGGGTGAGAACCACGAGCCTCCTAGGTTTTTTATTGAAGTCAATGTACCCAGAGGAGGACAGAAAATATCTGTCCTCTGGCTACACCTGGTGCTACCCTACAGAGTGCTGCTGAGGCTACTGTAGACCTTCATTGCAAAACAGTGTCTTTTAATCAGTTATTTGATGACGTGAATATGTTTAGTATAGTTTTATCTAAAAAGGAGAACTTGTTTAAATGTTATTTTAACACACACACGCTCACACAACCACAGCCATTCCGGTATTTTTATTTAGAGGTCTGGATTGTGGATCTGTGATGCGGTGAGTTGTGTGTGTGTCAGTCACAGGCAGCAGCTCAGCTCCCATCTGGATCGGCCAAGCAGAATACCTGCAACCTGGCCGTCCTTGCAGCCCCAGACACACGCACTGCAACTGAATGATCCTGCTAGCAGATTGGGTTTCCTGGCTGTGTCTCTCTCTGTCGGCCTCTCTCATATTGATCAGGGTTTCCATGCTATTCTTAGCCCCACTGGGCCGCACGGTCCCCAAGCACTCAGAACCACAGCACAGAGCTGCTGCTCCATTCTATGGGAACATAGGCCTAGTTTCATGCACTCTCATGCTGTAGGGGTTGTTATTGTAGAGCAGTCAAGATTAGGGCTGGGAATTGCCAGGGACCTCACAATGCGATATTATCATGATACTTAGCTGCTGATACGATATGAATTGTGATTCGATACTGGGATTTTATTGCAATTGGATGTTCCAAAGATTTTGCTCACCATATCTCTGCTGCAGAGGTACAAGAAAGGAAATAAAAGTGCTGAAAACAAATTGACTCCCTATTTAAATAGAATATAGAGAACAAGCTATGAAGGAAAAACACTGGAGTTTTGGAGCAGTCAACTAGCGCAAAAATATATTGCGTTATTGTCAAAAGAATACAATACGATATATGGTAAAAAATGTAAATTCTAGGCTGATATGTAACTGTATCGATTTTCTCCCCCATCACTAGTCGAGATGATTTTCAACTGTAGTCTATGCTTTTCAAAACACATTGAAGAAAATTGTCACTGAAGTTTAAAAAAAGCACTGATATTACTGTTATGTTTTCCTTTTGAGTTGTATTAATATTTTATATATGTATCAAGACAGGCATCGAAGCCAGTATAGTGTATTACCACGTGTAAAATTATAGTAACACTTTGTTAGTGTCAAGATAGGGACAAGTTGAACACACTGGACTCTGTACACTGAATTATACTTTGTTGTTGCTTAACGCAGGAACTGTACTGTATAATAATATTTCACTTTTGTGCTATTTAACTTCTTCAGATTTAGTTTGACAGTGGCCTATTTGTGTTTAGTATATTATGTCATTCTTTTGTTTGTTTGATTTATACTACTAATTGTTACTTTGTTACTTGGATGAAGCCCAGAAAACGAACAAACTCGATTACAGAGGCAACAACGAGAAAGAGAGAGAAAGAGAAAGAGAGAGAGAGAGAGAGAGAGAGAGAGAGAGAGAGAGAGAGAGAGAGAGAGAGAGAGAGAGAGGGTAGTAGATATAGCTCCCTTTCTAATGACGAGTCCAGATGGCTTGACGTTAATGCAAATGTTTGCCACATTGCTGCGTTGTTGCACAAAGCATACAATAAAACTGTACAGAGAGGGATAGTGAGAGAGAAAAATAAAAGAGGGGTGGGGAGAGAGAGAGTTGGGGGAGGGGAATAACAGTCACGTAATGAAGAAAGGGCATTTCAGGACAAGTGCTACGTCACACCCTCAATCTCTCCTCCGTCCCCTTTTCCCTCCCTCACTCTCTCTCTCTGTCAGTAGCCATTACAGCGCAGTACAATATCATATTTTTGAAACAAACGTTATGCCAGAGAGGGTCAATCTTAGTTCAGGGTATGATATTAAAGTTAAAATAAAATACCAGTTAGTGATATATGGAGAGAACAGCATGTCAACACAACAAGTCTTTCAACTCTTTTTAAAGTTACTTTCTATCTCCTTCAACCTCATGGATTGCATTTGTGATTGATTCCACCCTCATTTTGATTAGAACCACAACAGTCTATCGCATGTCTTTTTAATCCCACACAGATGGAAGGAGCCTCAGTCTTGATTGATCTGTTGTTTTATCATTTCCATTCAAAAGGAATGACAACCATCTGTTATTTCATTCCATTTCTACAGTCTTAATCAGAGTAGGGTTTCAGCAACAACCCACTGTATTATCTTGGTGACTCTAGCTAGGTTAGGGTAGTTGTTAACTGTAGGGTGTAGATTGGTGATAATGACAATGTTCATGGCAGTGATGCTTCCCCTAATTCCACTAAATCTGATATGGTAAACAGGCCCACGTCTCCTCAGTGTAATCAGGCAGCGCAGAGTCCCAGGACAGGCTTCTGGCACTGCAGATAATCAACCCTCCCTCCCTCCCACTAAACTGGGGAGCTGTGGGGTGAAAGTAAAGCAGTACGGTACAGCGTCCCGGGCAAAATAAATAGTGGAGGTATGCCGTACCCGTAAAATATGAGCCTATCACAATAATTAAAACAAAATGTCAAGAAAACGGTAGGCTGTTACACTACTATTTATCATTACCGCATGTCAGAGGCATGAAAAACAGGTGGTATAGCTCCACAATGTGATGTGGTTTGACGAGAACACTGACATTTTGCCGAGGCAGAGAAGTGTGGGCGACACAGAGACGCGTGCGGACAGCAATGGACACTTAAATTCTGGCCTAATGACAATCGCCAAAGGTCATTACACTTGTTGGTGTTTTGTGTAACAGATGTCTGTTTCCGTTCACCACTGTTTAGAAGATATGTTGTGAGTGGATGAACGTGCGCTGGGAAACCTAGTAAAGGAGCCCTTTGAAGTGATTGTTTTATAAATCAGATGAAAACATCATGACTGGTTGATGCCACAATAAAAGGTCATACATTTTAAACGTTAAATGACACATCTTTACGACTAGACCCACAGAGATCCTATTGAATCAATAGGGATTCTATATGTAATACTATGATTAGGCCCATGAAGTAGTTTTTTAAGGAGGTCCTGGCCCGGGAAGAAATCTACTTTCACCCCTGGTTGTGACGCGCACCACCACGTAGCCTACGTCAGGGGTGGGAACACAACTTCAGGGGGAAAGGTAGCTAGATAACTGTCGTCCTGTAATTCGTCTTCTCATGTCTTGGGGTGGTATCTAAGAATCGCAAAGCCACAGCTTTGAGAGTGCGTCATGCTGATACAGTATTTCTATGAAATGTACTCGGTCACCCCATTCCCCCACCGCTTTATTGAATTGATTCAATCCAGACTTATGTGCTTTTTGCTGAATTATTTAGCTATAGTGTGCTCAGTAGGTCTACCTCTCAAAGTCTATATCCACCATACCCAAGATATGAGTCAGTCCCAGTTCCAGACCCCAGCCCTCCCAGATCCCCTTTTGACAAGACAATTTTCCCTCCAGAGGGATTCATTTTGCCTTGTAGTTGAGGTTAAGCCTTTAGGCACCAGTGCCAAGCCACAGTCCATCAACTGGAGCTGCCATCCATCCATACAACACATCATATCACCCAGGCAGGCACCAGGCAGACACCCAGCTATCTGTGGGAGGAGGGTTGCCTCAGATGACCTCCTGTGTTGATCCTGTGCTCTCTCTCTCGACACTCGTGGCACGCGCTGCAAGTTTGATAGGAGTGCTGAGATAAGTTGTGTGAACAGAGAGAATGTTAAGTGAAGCCTCACTTTCAAGGCAATACTTTCAGCAAATTTTCCAGTTTGAAGAAGTATCTTCAAGAGCATATTAGACTGAGCAGAATCTGTATCTAAACTAGACATGAGACCTACAGAAATCTCTCTGTCTCTGTCTCTCTCCTCTCTGTTCCCAGACTGCACTTTGACAGCTCACAGATTGGTGCTCGTCAAAAGAACACAAACAATCTTACAAAAACCACTCTGGTCGTTTAACGATCTCCCTTTTTCTTTCTGGTCGCTGCTGGCTCACCCCTAACATGTGGTGTAAAGATGCCAGAGTGTCAGACCACCTATGTCTGACTCTCATTAGCCTCCCTGACTTCATTGGCTCACTTCAATGCTGCACCAATAGGATGGATGACAGCATCTGCATCTGCCAATTAAATGTCCTGTAGTGACTGATTACCAGGGGTGAAAAACTACCCCTTCTCATTGAAGCCATGGAAGTTCAAATCTGACAGGCTTGTTAGCAGAAAACAGGATCCCCGTTAAAATGAATGGGAAAATAGCAGTTTTTGTGGTCATTCTTCATGTGAATAGAAATATGTTTCGAAGACAATCATGGTACCAATAATTGCTTTTAATAGACCAGATGTATGTCCTTGAACTGATTATTTTTTTAATTGTACACAGAAGACGTTATAAGGATAATTTAGTTGCTAATGGCAGCCTACAGTATCCCGGTCGGCCTTTAACTTGAGTTACTCAATAAAAGGGGGCAGCACTGAGCTAGCCTTCAACTTCACTTCCTGGAGTAACCAGGAAGTGAATGGTGTCATATGATCAATGGCTTTGTCCATTCATATATACAGTCATTGCTGATTACACTAGTGCTTTAATTTAATGTATTACAGTAGATGCAGTTTAGCCTAAGATCCATTGCTGGTTTGCAGAAACACTCATCAGACTCATCCTGTGTGTATGTGACAGCTGTACAGTTCTACACTCACCAGCAGAGCAGTGTACCGTACTATAGTAGGGGTTGTGGCTGGGTCATCTAAGCCAAAGCATGCTGTATCAGTAGTGAATTCTGCATCAGAGCCTCTCATGAAACTACTGACCTCCACACTGCCCCCTGTGGTTACAGATGGACACACACCCAGGCCGGGGCTACTTGGGAAAGCTTTTTAAAATGGTAATGATATATTATACTAGTATAACTAACTGGCTTGGTGAACAGTATGTGAGAAGTGATTATTGACCACACAGAATAACAAGGCATTGACCCTCTGTGTAAAAAATTAGCTGGGCAAACAGAGAGCAGTAAAGTGAGACATTAACATCCTTGGGGGTCTGTCCATGAAGTTGTTCCTAGAGCGTACCATTGTGGTCTGATATATGTTATTGTTTGCCATCAATTCAGCTGTCTGGCTCACGTTATTGTCATTCCAGTAATGTCCACTTAAAACTGGAGACAGAGGGTGTAGAGAAAGGGGTCAGCGAGCTAGCCGGTAGCTTCTCACCACAGTGAAATTATGCTATGGATATACTCTATTGTTGCCAAGCCAGAAAAGCCTATTTGAAATGGAATCTGCTGTGAATGGAAGACAGAAGGAGTGTGAAGGACAGCCTGCCTGCATGGTGGTAATTCCTTTCTATTTAGAGTCCTGGTGGTGGGAAGACTCCTGGAGCTGTCTCCAACACAAACAGGCACTACAAATACACTACAATTTAGCATTTTCTGCTGTGCATGAATATTCTCAGCAACAAAAGAGTGATCAAATTAAAATCCTGCATCTGTATGTTATCAGGTGACCAAATCAGATTGGTCAAATAAAGGGTTAAATACATTACTATGAAAAAAAAAGCTTGGCTGAAAGCCCCCATCATGCTGTTCTCTTACTTTAGCCACATACCAAAGACTCCCATAGGATGGAAAGAAAATGATGTAAGACATTCAGATTGTGGTTAATTGTAAAGATGTGCGTGTGCTTTATCATTCGTTATTTCATGTGCAAGGTTTTGTGTGCACACCGCTCCACGTGTCCACGCAAACGACATGTTGAGCTCAAATTGCAGGGAGAAATCTTTATAGCCGATCCAAAAGGGATGGTGGGTGGTTTAAAACCTTACATATAAATATATATTTTAATATGTCTATGAAATCCGTCCAAAAATAACTTGAAAAGAACACAGTGTTCGCATCTGGTTTTTTATATTGTGGTTTGTGGAAAAGCAAGAAAAATAAAGTTTTATCATTCTTTACGAACAACACAAGCGAGGCCTTCTCTGGAGCTATTAATGCCCAGGACTAGTCACTATAGTTGTTTAATAGCTCTCCCTGTTGGAATAAAAAAACTGACCTCCCGTGGCACGACTCACGCTGACAGCACTAATTGTAGTCGGGAGACTCCATGGCTTCTTTCACTCTGGAAGTTCAATGATCACTTTCTGCCTCTTACAAAATATCTCTTTCAATATTTCTCGTTTGACTTCCTATGTGGTAACAAGTACCAAGAGGGAGCTCAGAGAGGGGTCGCTCATTTGACTGCAAATCATGGCAGTGTTAGCGTTTGTGTGCCTTACTGTCTTTGGTCATACTGTGTGCTGCACCATGTGTAGTGTCTGTGTGTTTTGTTTTACCCTACATGAGCAGTGTGTGCGTGTGTGTGTGCGTGGGTGCATACCCACATGCAGACACTGTGTCCTCTGTATCTGAGTGAGTATCCTTCCCCCAGCTGGTAGCTATTCCTCTCCTGATTGAGCAAAATGCCTGATGTGTTATTACTGCCATGCCGCCCCCACTCCTTAAAGACCCACTACCACAGGAAGCTGCACTCTACTGCAAGGAAAGGTCAGCTGGTCCAATTATCAGAGGCCACCATTTTCACACCAATGCCTGACTTCCTGATATCCACTGTAACCAACTCCTTTCCTGGAACCTCAGTCTGCCAGCAGCGGGGCTGGAAGTTTGGCTTTTTGCAGCTGCGTAGTGTGCTTCTTTACCGTCAACATATTTTTTCCCATTCATTTTAGTTGTCTTTTTTGGTATCGTGACATTATTTGACAACAACCTGACCTCTACCCTACTTTACTTTTTAGCTGTCATCTCATTTTCTCTCCCTTCATCCTTCTCTGTGCTTGCGTCTCACTTTTTCTTCTCCAGATCCCTGTATGTTTTTCTGTCTGTGTTTTACGGTGGGCTGGTGCTGTTTATCAGTTTGAGAGCTGTGCGGTGTGTTTGACAGACGTGACTTAGGGCTCTCCTCTGCTCAGTTCTCCTCAGCGTAGTCTCTCTCTCTCAGACTCCATATAGAACACTTCAGTGCTCCAGCACATAAAAGGATGGCTGCGTCAAATTAAAGTCAGTACTGCAGCGCCTGATTCTCTCATGCTCAGCATTTTTTTCTGAATGAATTAAAAGGAGAATGCTCTCCAAGCTGACTGAGGGTTCTGTAATTCTGCAAAGACTTTCACTTGTGTAATCAGATCGAGTGACCCTCACTGTGTATGTTTCAGCAACAACCCAGCTTTAGGCTAAAACTGTTGGAAAATCTACCTTGAAATATATAGTATAAGCAGGATTAAAGCAGCCATCTACCAGCCAGCACTTGCTTTGTTTGCAAGAGAGGTTAGCTATTTTGAATATAAATTAGCGGTCTCTGCACCTTATTCTGAATAAATTAGGATGAGTTTAACAACACCATGGAACTCATTAGATGGTTAGATGATTTGGCCAATAAAAGTTTTCTGTTGAATTGGTTTCTATGTGGATTCTGGTCCAGCAGGCCTCTTCTATTTGGTGTCTCCCATTCTAAATGTTAACCAGCGTGGGGAGTTTGTGGGTGGGGAGGGCTGCTGGGGCTGTGCAGACAGATTCAGACTGTCTGCATGGGCTGAAACGGAGGGGGGAAGAAGAGAGGGAGAAGAAGTGCAAGCAAGAAGGGGGAAAGAAATCAAACAGATAGGGAAAGAAATCGAACAGATAGGGAAAGAAATCGAACCGATAGGGAAAGAGGCTATCAACGTTTTTGTTTGCTGTAATATCTCTGCGTTGGCTTTGTTCTTGTCATTCCAAACAATTCGGTTTGAAATTTAATTGAAGATGTGAAATTGATTGGGGTTGCTGAGGGGAGAAGGGAGAGATGGAGAGAGATGGAGAGGTAAAATGAAGGGAGAGGGCTGAGCTCAGTAGCTCTGTTGCTGGGGCAGAACTCCATTGATTGGTTTGTTCTCTGAGCTCAGCTGCAGTGAGCTGGACAATCTTACCACAGAGAAACACGGAGACAGACTGCTGAGAAAGATTACAAGAGGGAGCCCCTGGTGTTATATCATAGCACAAGCACTAGATATCATTTTATTTATCTGCATTTTCCCATATTACTCCAAACTAGTAAATCATACGATATGCTTGAACATACTACAACAATAAGTAAACTGTAGATATTCATGTTTTGGGGAATGTGTACGGTATTGTGGTTGAGAATTGAATATGAGTGATATAAGTTCTATCCTATACTGAAGGGGGTGCCTTCCCACAGTGGTCTTACAGTACATCAGTAGAGCCTAGATGAGCTTTGCTGCAGCACGCTCAATTGTGCTAAAATGAACATTACTGTGATTAGCTTGTTACACACTAGAGAGGCTATCAGTTACACATTGGATTTGAATTGACTGTTCAATTCCATTTGAGATTTTAAAGTAGACAATCGGTTTGATAGTTACAAGGTAGCCATCTCTATACCAGAAGCTTGATTGTCGTAATGAATTAGTGTGTTATCGCTACATATTAAAGCCTCATAATAGGTGGGTCGTGTTCATTAAGTTATTTTTCCTAATTGCTCCAGTAAGGGGTGTAGTATTGAGAGCACAGCAATGTCTGTGATTCATATGAAATGCATATGATTCATATGAAGTTATAAGGGAACAGACAGGTCATAATTGTTTCCGTGTTTTGACCTATGTTGTTCCACTGTTACATCATCATAGCTTCAGTTCTCGTTCCTGCTAGAAACTGAGCTGCTGGAGAAATAGCTCCTCTCACCTAGTGACTGATGGGTAATGGGTTTGGGAGAAGCCAAAGATTGTCTCTCCAAATTTGCCCAGGCACCAGGGTAAATGTGAATAGACAGCCTTGCCTCAGAATCCCTAGCTTAGCTTCCTCTGTCCACTTCAGCCGGCAGTGTTGGCTTTAGCCAGCCAGCCACTGTATTTACAATAATGTCATGAGATCAAAATGAAACCAAATACTGGGTGCATTGTAGAAATTCTAATTCACCATCCTTGTGGTTTTCCTGTTATGGGAAAATATATACTGTACAAAGGGTTGTGTTACAAGAATCTCTCAGTTACGAGTATACTTGCAGCTTGGACCATATCTCTGGTAATTTACTTCAGACAAGCATGTGTCCCCTGGTTGGACTGATGAGGGAAGCTACTTTGCTTCCCTGTGCTTGTAATGCTGTCTGTTCTGTGTTGTAATTTAACTGTGACACACTGATTGCAGAGTAACTCAGCTAAAATGAGTTTCTGGTTAAGTCACTTCCATAGCAAAAATGTATTTCTCTCTCAAAACCCTCTCTATGTGCATCTCTCTCCCCCTCTCTATTTCTCTCTTTCTTCCTCTCTTTCTCTCTGTCTGCCAACAGCAATTAAGTGGCACTGCTCTGTCTCTCTCTCTTTTCGTCTTTCGTCTGAAGGGGTGATTTGGCACAGGAGCATGCTGGCACTCTTCAACCGTGTTAGTTGTACTTTGTGTGTTCTTTCTCTGGGCGAGAGAGAGAACGAGAGGGGGAGGGAGAGAGTGAGTGAGTGAAAGAGAGACGGGAGAAAGAGCAATCTAAAATGGCTGCCAACACTAAAGTCCTCTGCACATGAAATGTCTGCCAAAATGTATGTTTAGTTTAGCGATCCCTGGCCAGAGAAATAACTTACTTGGAAAGAAAATAGCAACAACAAGTGCCACAACATATATATATATATATATTAATAATAAATGTGTAACGATGAGGTCAGGAATATGAGGGTGAGGATAGAGAGAGAAAGAGAAGAGAGATATAGTTAAATTCTGAAAGTGCGTAATAACACATTTTCAAAGTGTTTAATCCTGATGGAATGTGAATAAAAAAATATTTAAAAAATAACAAGTTTAGGGACAAGTAGATCAATTTTGCCCTCATTGAACCCTGGTCAAGCTCACGAGGGGACAGCTGCAATGTTCATTTATTATCCTTTCTGACATTTATGAATTTGTCACGTTTGAATGGTATCTCAGAGGTGTTGGAGATTTGTTCATTAACTCTTACAATCCTGGTATGATAAAACCATCAAAACAATATGACTTGAAAACATAAAGACACAATGTTAACAGTTAACAAAATGGCAGTCAACTACTTTCGGAGGGAAAATGGATGGTCTCTTGTTTCGCCCACGTTTTATTGCATCATCATGGCATCACCCCCCCCCACCCCACACCCCACAAACACCCTTACAAACCCATATATTTTTTCAAAAATATGATAAAGAAAATGCATTAACTATGTATTTGTTTTCCCCAGCAATGTCTTTGGGGCATTACGTGTCTTTGTGTGTGTGTGTGTGTGTGTGTGTGTGTGTGTGTGTGTGTGTGTGTGTGTGTGTGTGTGTGTGTGTGTGTGTGTGTGTGTGTGTGTGTGTGTGCCAGTCTCTCTCGCCTTCTCTTGCTATAGTTCCCTCTTTATTTTGCTCTTTGTGCCAGGGATTTTGTCTGAGGGTGGCCTGCCTAGAATCCGCTGTAGCTTTTGGCAAGAATGTATTGAGTATTGAAGATAGCAGAGGAGAGAAACAATTGGAGAAGTTTCATTGGCAGGGTATGTCTGACTTGGCCAGAGTAAAATCAAGATGGCTGTTTGTTTGTTTCTTTTCTGCAGTTTTTTTCGTTGTCTTTCTACTACAGTAGATTAGCCACAGAACAAACCACAGCCCAGAGGTCGACCATACTCCTCAATCAGTTTGAATGCTGCCTGCCAATTCTTTAGCACATCGCCCCATGATAGTGATTATAAGCTTGAGCACCATCGAAGTGGCTGTGGAAGAACGTATAAGGGGGATAAGGTAGAAATAATGCCATTCACTACAGAGCTTCATGAAGAAGACAGTCATTGCTACCTGTGTGGTGGTGCAGTCTGCTGTGGTTGTCACACATCACAGTAAGGTGTCTGGCTCATTCGTCCAGTGTAGAGGGAAGTCCAGAGGAAGCGGGGTGCTCGTTCTAGTGATGGGGAGTCAATGTGAAGATTACAATGAGGCGCTCCCTCCACAGACTCTAAACTCCAACTTGTGGAGCAGTGTGGAATGTGTGTGGCTTTGATCCGCTAGTGGAATCATGCCTATCTGATAGAGGAGGGCCCTATTTATTTACTTTTAGATTTTTACTGCTGTTCCCTTTGACTCTTTGTGGTAGATCTAGTATGCTCTGATTTCACACTAAGAATCCCCATTCTGGTTTGGACTGCACTCTATTTATTTAGCTTGTATTATCTGCATTTGCCAGGTTAAGCAGATATAAAAGTAGATTGTATTGGATTGTGTGGCCTTCCCATTGTTGTGATGCTTTATTGAGTGTACATTTTGGCAGAACAAAAATATTAGCCTGCCGAGTGGCGCAGCAGTCTAAGGCACAGCATCTCAGTGCTTGAGGCGTCACTACAGACACCCTAGTTCAATTCCAGGCTGTATCACAACCGGCCGTGATTGGGAGTCCCATAGGGCAGTGCATAATTGTTGAGGCTGCAGGTAGCCTAGTGGTTAGAGTGTTGGACTAGTAACCGAAAGGTTGCAAGATCAAATCCCTGAGCTGACAAGGTAAAAATCTGTTGTTCTGCCCCTGAACAAGGCAGTTAACCCACTGTTCCTAGGCTGTCATTGTAAATAAGAATTTGTTCTTAACTGACTTGCTTAGTTAAATAAATAATACAATTGGGAATCTAGTTAGACTTGCCCAACAAGGCAGTTTTACAATGAGGGATTTGGATCATGTTTCACATTTTTGTGGTAGGCCAATTTTATTTTTCTGAAACCATACTGGTTATAATAGCTTTAGCTCTATCTATAAACTTTTACATCAATATAGTACTTATTTGAAATTTGTCCCATTATTCCTCACTAAATATGTTCATTTTTGGAGACTGTTTCTAACTACTTAATCACCCTCAAATGAGCCTTTTACATGGTAGAAACTGAAACCAATTATGTTGGGTTTAGACTTATGTATCTCACCCACCCATCCCCTCCCCCCTGTTTCTCTCTTTCTCCCCCTCTCTCTTCCTTTCCTCCCCTCTCTTCAGAGTCAGAGCAGAGCAGTAGCCCACGCACAGGTATTGGGTCAGATCAGGAGGATAGCCGAGCTGCCACCATGGGTAAGGGGCCCCATCGACTCGCACACACATCCAAATACCAACACACAAACATATTCTTACACATTTACACACTGCCAGACAGTGACATAAGCACTGAGCTTGTTATTCATCTAGCACACGCAATACCTTTCACTGTAATATTTGGAATCCAATACATTCCAGGTAGCTGATAGGCTCAAACATTATGGGCATGTGCTTTACTGGCTTGCTGATACTCTGCCATGTATTGTGTCTTTGTCTTGTGATGTCTCTTAAAAGTGAGAAGTTCCTGTAATGTTTGTTGTATTATGTCACAGAACTCTCCATGGTGACTCATCTCTGTGTTTTCCAGATGCTCCTGAGTTTCAGGAAAGCTTTGTGACGTCAGGAGTTTTTAATGTAACAGAGCTGGTGCAAGTGTCCAGAAGTAAGATTTTTACACCTTTTATTTAGCTACGTGTGTTTTTATATATTTGTGGTTGAATGGATGGACGGAGTGTGTTGGTGCAATATCATCTTTTTGTTACAGTTCTTTCTTAAAACGTCATGTGTGGCTGCTTTCCTTATAACTCCCATAACTTACACAGCAACATGCTTAGGAGCTGGACATGTGTCACATAAACTATGGTGATTCAAGTTCTGACAGCCCTCTTCTGTGAAAAATGAGCTAGCTCACACACTCTGGCCCTCAGGCAGCGGGTGGAAACTCCCAGCCTCTCTGGCAGCAGTCACTCTGCTCCCCTCAGTAGCTGAGCTCCTAGTCTCTACATTGCTGCATGTTCCACTTCTGCTATTCAACCATAACCCCATCAGATGGATACACAGAGGTAGGAAACACATGGATGGTATAACAGCCTAGGTGACAAAGATGGTAGGGAATATCCAGGTCCAGGATTACGGGAGATACTAACGTAATCCACTTACAGCATTAATCACAGTCAACATGCAGAGTAAGCCTCTCCTTACTGTCTACACCCCATCAGACACTCAATATGATTTCTGACCGGGAATCAGATCATAGGGCTTTAGGATGACATTATTTAGGACTTCCTCATCATTCATGTTGTTTTATCTGTCTCATGGTGGATTGTGGATCGTGCAGATGTTTTATCCATGTAATATGTTCTACTCACAATGCTAAGGCTGCGTGTTCTGTGCTGTGTGCTTTGAGCTTTGTGATTGGCTGGGGATGCTGTGCTCACCAGGCCTGGCATTAGTGAATTAGGGCCACATTAACCTCTAATCACTTTGTATGAATAACCATCGTCTCCCAGCCCCACAGACCTCACTAGTCACCACCTGAGACCTCTATTCACTTACCCTCCAATCTGAGTCATCATTTACATACGTTATTTCATTATGTTTAGAAATTGAGTTTAATCAGATTTGAAAGGCAGCGCAAGTGAAGGGAGCTGAAGGGAGAGAAGCTCACCCATCTGTCGTATGTAATTGATCACGCTTTCGGTTTCCACAGTGATAATGCCTTTCTCCGAAGGGTCTTCATCTGTCATTCAAAATAAATGCTCTTCAGTATGAACGACAAGCTCTGATGAGCGTACATTCACTCACACACCGATTTGAAATACTTATTTGAATCCACTACAAAAAAAGGATCCAAACATTTCAAAGGTCCCTGTATTCATGGCACTCAAAGGTACAGAAAGCAAATCCTTCTCCAAACAGCTAGGCTGCCCACGACAACTGAAACAGAGTGTACATAGCCAATTGCTTTGCCCTAGTTTTTGTCAGGCCCACAATCTGGAGGCCACACACTGCAGGCCTGTGTACGTGGCCAAGACTGCCAAATATCAGCACCACCTTCTTGTACCTCCACCCGAGGCTGTCCAAGAGTGCCGCGAGAGGCGGATACTTCCGCAGCTTCTCGGCAAAGGCCTGCTCCATGTAGCCTTAAAATGAGCAGACCACTTCCACAATGAGCACCTCTCCCTTACCTCCCCCCACAACAACAATATCTGGCGTAGTTGGCACACATGAAAACACATCAACATAAAACCAGCTTCCCCTTACACAACAATGTTTCTGCATATGTGCTGTTGGTGAGACTGTCTCACCTCGCTGGCTATCAGGTCAATAAGACTGTCATGTCTAGCAATGTACAAATCCTTGTATGAACAGAAGCCATTCACAACATGGGCATTACATTTGACTTCTGTAGAATACAAAATGGGTACCGGAGTGCTAGATTATATTGTGTTGGTATAACTTGCAGCCTTGCCTTAACAGTAAAGGTGAGAATGTTCTCGCCAACGGCAGCATTCTGGTACATGGAAGTGGAGACACAGTCCAGAGCAGTGAGTTTCCCCTGCAGCCTCAGGCCAGTCCAGTGTGGTCAGTAGCTGCATCCATCTGATACCAAGGAGTGTTGTCCTATGTCACTATTGCCAGTGATTTGTGTTCAATGGTGAAGACAGGCATGGTGGGTGGAGGGCCGGATCTCCATTGGCAGACCACCTCTGTCTTGGTGGTGTTGATAGACAGTCCCATCCTGCTATAGACCCTCATAGATGCTACAAGGATGGACTGAAGGTCTTCTGGAGTGTGGGTCACTAGAGCACAGTCATCAGCCGAAGCCTTGGTGGTTGCTTGAAGCCTCCTGATGTTGAATAGGTTTCCATCCAGCCTGAAGGCCACCGCAACCATGCTGCTGTCCTCAAGCTCCTTGTGGAGAAGCTGGGTGACATATAGGAGGAAGATGTTAAAGAGTACCGGTGCCAGAACACATCCCTGTCTCACACTGATGCTTACTCCAAAGAGCACTGACTCCTGCCCTCCTATGGCCATCGGAGCCATCATCCCATCTTGGAACTGGCAAAGGATGTTGACACATTTGTCTGGACAGCCACATTTGAGTAGAATGCCCCATAGTAGTTCCCTGCTCACAATGTTGAAGTCCTTGGAGAGGTCGACAAAGACCATGAAAAGGTCCTGATGTTGTTCACGTTACTTCTCCTGGAGTTGCTGTGCCGTGAATATCATGTCGACCGTCTCCTGTTCTTTCTGAAGCCGCATTGTGACTCTGGCAGCAGTTCCTCTGTGATGTTGTTCACCAGCATGTGTAGCATCACCTTGGCCAGGACCTTGCCGGCAAAAGACAGAAGGGATATCCCCCGGCTGCTCCCGCAGATGGACTTGTCAGCCTTGTTCTTACCTCAGTGTACTTGTTGTTCTTGAGGGAACAGAAAGCTGATAACACCACACACACACACACACACACACACACACACACACACACACACACACACACACACACACACACACACACACACACACACACACACACACACACACACACACACACACACACACCTTATGTAGAATGCTTTAGCTATAATTATCAAAACTAAATGAGTGAGTTATTATGATGCATAGGGAACACGTTTCACATTACACCTGTCAAACTGGCTCTCTGTTTTCACATTACATCTGTCAAACTGGCTCTCTGTTTTCACATTACATCTGTCAAACTGGCTCTCTGTTTTCACATTACATCTGTCAACCTGGCTCTCTGTTTTCACATTACATCTGTCAAACTGTCTCTCTGTTTTCACATTACATCTGTCAACCTGGCTCTCTGTTTTCACATTACATCTGTCAAACTGGCTCTCTGTTTTCACATTACATCTATCAAACTGTCTCTCTGTTTTCACATTACACCTGTCAAACTGGCTCTCTGTTTTCACATTACATCTGTCAACCTGGCTCTCTGTTTTCACATTACATCTGTCAAACTGGCTCTCTGTTTTCACATTACACCTGTCAAACTGGCTCTCTGTTTTCACATTACACCTGTCAAACTGGCTCTCTGTTTTCACATTACATCTGTCAAACTGGCTCTCTGTTTTCACATTACACCTGTCAAACTGTCTCTCTGTTTTCACATTACACCTGTCAAACTGGCTCTCTGTTTTCACATTACACCTGTCAAACTGGCTCTCTGTTTTCACATTACACCTGTCAAACTGGCTCTCTGTTTTCACATTACATCTGTCAAACTGGCTCTCTGTTTTCACATTACATCTGTCAAACTGGCTCTCTGTTTTCACATTACATCTGTCAAACTGGCTCTTTGTTTTCACATTACACCTGTCAAACTGGCTCTCTGTTTTCACATTACACCTGTCAAACTGGCTCTCTGTTTTCCGTGTGGTATTTTGACTCACTAATTGGAATAAATGTAGAAGTTAGACTTCAATTAACCACCTGCCAGCTGGCCTCTCCCGGGGAAAAGACTGCTAGTCCAGACTCACCCCCTCGACTCCCAAAATCCTCAGCTGCCCATGGCGCTATGCTATAAGAACTATCACCTGCACCTCTGTTCATGTGGCATACTCCACAACACTTGTAATATGTATTTACGCTCATATCCATGCTCGCGTTTTGCCCCCAAGAGGCGTTGATTTAGATTTTAGACTACATAATTAGCTTATTTAACTAATCGGTTACTTTTAAGTGCACTCCACTTTATTTACCCAGGCCTCATGTGGGATGCATATCCTAGGAGACATTAGCCGCCTTTTAGAAAGGATGAATTCTCCACTGACCTACTTTACCAGTGTAATTAAACAGAGCAGAATGTGTTGTAATTACTGAGCTTGTTTACATCACCACGGCTATCCAGCTCAACTACAGAAATAGAATCCCTCACATGAATGGGGATTCCTGTTCTAATAATTCCATTTCTATGCTTTCAACCACCCCTGCCCGTGTTCAGTTCCCTCCCTGGTTACTCTTCTTTGGCCAGAGGTTCCTGTAAGGTGCACGTGAGGGAATTGCTACACTGGAGATCCATGAATCCTCCTTTTGTGTTGTGTTCTCCAGCGTCTCAGTACAGTGTGTAGTCAGGGAGAGATTGATTGCCGGGGGATCTGTAGTGACGCCATCCCACTGTTAATAAGCATACCTGCCCTAACAAATGGGCCATTGTTCTCCAAGCTCACTGTGTCGCCCTACTGCTCGGTAGTATAGTGCAACAACATCTCTGTCCACTCCAGCCAGACCACAGCACAGCAGCAGGCAGCCATTAATGCACATGGTTATATAAAGTACATTAGTGGAAACCTGAGACGGGAAATGGGGTAAAGGCTGATAGATGGCTACACAGCCCCAGACCCATAATTCCACATTCTCCTGCTCTTGTTCTGAGCGTTGAAGTATGGTAGCAGACTGCTGCTGGTATTGTCCACGTTTTGGAGCTGTTACAGAGAAGGGCACACAGATACAACACAATATCTTTGCTCACACAGCGACACAATTCTTCAGCAGCGATGTATGAGTGAGCTTGAGGATGGTGCTACATATCCTTTATGCAGATGTTTGAGTATGATTCCATAGATAATTGCATGTTTAATTGACAGTAATGTACAGTGTGTGACATGTTCCTCCCCTGACTGACCTGTCCCCTCTGTGTGTTTGTTGCATGCAGCTCCGGTGGTGACCGGGGCAGGCCCTAACTTCTCCCTGGGGGAGCTGCAGGGGCACCTGGCCTACGACCTCAACCCCTCAGGGGTGGGCATGAGGAGAACCCTGCCCAGCACCTCCTCCAGCGGGTCAGTACCAGCCCCAAAACACACACATGCACACAATCTAGACTGGAAATGAACAAACTGTATACACTACAAAGGCACAAACTCGCGGCACCGTACACTTCTTTAATTAATGTTGATATTACTCTACCCTGTGAATACACTCACATTCAGAATGTTCAAATACATTCCAGGTTAACATGAACCTTAAATGAAAGGCTGGATGTGCAACCACTTGAGAGGAAGACTGTGTTTTTTCATGGGTGCACAGAGAGCAGTGTCCTTTTGCCGAAAGCACAACACTTTAACTAAAAGAACAATGGCTGTTCCTCAGGTGACTGCAGACTGTGTGATTTATCTGGACGTGTACACCACTGCCAAAACACCAGCTGTGATTCATTGTGTAATTTGTCACTGTAAAAGGCAAGTAAAGCTGGGACAAAATGAGACTGTAAATTAACTGGTTTACCTGAAGGTCCTGAAACTACTCAGTTTTCTACCGGTCATCTTCAGGTTGCTGTTTTTGACCCACTTGTGTACTGTGTGTGTGTGTGTGTGTGTGTGTGTGTGTGTGTGTGTGTGTGTGTGTGTGTGTGTGTGTGTGTGTGTGTGTGTGTGTGTGTGTGTGTGTGCGTGCGTGCGTGCGTGCGTGCGTGCGTGCGTGCGTGCGTGCGTGCGTGCGTGCGTGTGTGTGCGTGCATGTGTTCGTTCGTGCTTGCTTGCGTGCGTGCGTGCTTGCTAACGCATCAAATCAGCCTCTAAAGTCCATTGTGCACGAGATGACGCTGTCGAGTAATATTAAACATAATTGAGCAAGCAAACGCTTAATCAAGAGGGCAGAGAATGGGTCCTGCGAGCAGAAGATGTGCCCCCGAGTGAACAGGCCAGTGGAGAGAGCAGAGGATGCGCCCGCGAGCGAACAGGCCAGTGGAGAGAGTAGAGGATGCGCCCGCGAGTGAACAGGCCAGTGGAGAGAGCAGAGGATGCGCCTGCGAGCGGACAGGCCAGTGGACAGAGCAGAGGATGTGTCCACGAGTGGACAGGCCAGTGGAGAGAGCAGAGGATGTGTCCACGAGTGGACAGGCC
Source organism: Salvelinus alpinus (assembly GCF_045679555.1). NCBI lineage: Eukaryota > Metazoa > Chordata > Actinopteri > Salmoniformes > Salmonidae > Salvelinus > Salvelinus alpinus. The sequence continues at coordinate 23,776,786 of NC_092091.1, forward strand.
AGTGGAGAGAGCAAAGGATGCACCCGCGAGTGGACAGGCCAGTGGAGAGAGCAGAGGATGTGTCCACGAGTGGACAGGCCAGCGGAGAGAGCAGAGGATGTGCCCGCAAGCAGACAGGCCAGTGGAGAGAGCAGAGATGCACCCGCGAGCGAACAGGCCAGTGGAGAGAGCAGAGGGTGTGCCTGCGAGCGGACAGGCCAGTGGAGAGAGCAGAGGATGTGCCCGCGAGCGGACAGGCCAGTGGAGAGAGCAGAGGATGTGCCCGCGAGCGGACAGGCCAGTGGAGAGAGCAGAGGATGTGCCTGCGAGCGGACAGGCCAGTGGAGAGAGCAGAGGATGTGCCTGCGAGCGGACAGGCCAGTGGAGAGAGCAGAGGATGTGCCTGCGAGCGGACAGGCCAGTGGAGAGAGCAGAGGATGTGCCTGCGAGCGGACAGGCCAGTGGAGAGAGCAGAGGATGTGCCTGCGAGCGGACAGGCCAGTGGAGAGAGCAGAGGATGTGCCTGCGAGCGGACAGGCCAGTGGAGAGCTTGCAAGTGTTACTTTCAATTTGGCATTGGAAGTTGTATTGAGTACAGGCAGTAATACAGGAGTCAAATTGCATAGGGAGTCTCATCAGATCAGATGTTATCAGCAATTCAGAGCCATCTGGGGAAAGAGCACAAGTAGAACAAAGATATATGTGCTGAAAACTGATAAAATGTATCATTCAAGGTCAGATTTCACCTAAAACAATGACATGAACTCTGTCCCAATTAATCTCAGCTTAACTCCTCACTTCCTCTCTACTCGAATGCTTCTCAAAACCCATTGGAGGTCTGAGGCGAGGAACCTAGGGTCCTCTCCTCTGATGGTGTTTTAGAAGGAGGCACGTAAAAAGGATGCAAGGAATCGAGGAAAGATAAAATGGCACAGATCAGTGGCATGTTTGCCTCAATATGGAATGGCAGACGTCACTATGTGGGAGCACGCCCCTATCCACATCGACGGGACCACAGTGGAAAGGTGAAGAGCTTTAAGTTCCTCGGTGTACACATCACTGACAATCTGAAATGGTCCACCCACACAGACAGTGTGGTGAAGAAGGCACAACAGCTCCAATTCAACCTCAGGAGGCTGAAGAAATTTGGCTTGGCCCCTAAGACCCTCACAAACTTTTACAGATGTAAAATTGGGCTGTATAACCGCCTGGTATGGCAACTGCACCGCCCAAAACCACTGGAGGGTGGTGCAGTCTGCCCAGTGCATCTGCCCAGTGTCCTCCAGGACACCTACAACGCCCGATGTCACAGGAAGATCATCAAGGACATCAACCACCCGAGCCACGGCCTGTTCACCCCGCTATCATCCAGAAGGCAAGGTCAGTACAGGTGCATCAAAGCTGGGACCGAGAGACTGAAAAACAGCTTCAATCTCAAGGCCATCAGACTGTTAAATAGTCATCACTAGCCAGCTACCACCCAGTAACTTAATCCTGCACCTTGGAGGCTGCTGCCCTATGTACATAGACATGGAATCACTGGTCACTTGAAATGGAACACTAGGGAAAGGGGGAAACCTAGTCAGTTGTACAACTGAATGCCCTCAACTGAAATGTGTCTTCCACATTTAATCCAACCCCTCTGAATCAGAGAGGTGCGGGGGGCTGCCTTATTCAACATCCACGGCGCCCGGGGAACAGTGGGTTAACTGCCTTGCTCAGGGGCAGATATTTACCTTATCAGCTCAGGGATTCGATCCAGCAACCTTTTGATTGCGCTAACCACTAGGCTACCTGCCGCCTAATCACTTTAATAATGTTTACATACTGTTTTACTCATTTCATATGTATATTCTGTATTCTACTGTATTTTGGTCAATGCCACTCCAACATTGCTCGTCCTAATATTTATTTATTATTTATTATTTCTTAATTCCATTATTTTACTTTTAAATGTCTGTGTATTGTTGTGAATTGTTAGATACTACTGCACTGTTGGAGCTAGGAACACAAGCATTTCGCTACACCCGCAATAACATCCGCTAAATATGTGTATGTGACCAATACAATTTGATTTGATTTGAGCAGAGCAGAGGCGTACAATCCAGGGCCTTCGTCAGTGTTATTGAGCAATAAGAAACCTTCCTTAGAACTTTAGTTAAGAAACAGATAGATGAGCATACAGGTATGTTTAAGGTGCCATACCTTTAGCTCGTTGGTGCAGCTGATAGGCTAGATGGAGTTGGAGAAGGTCTTGACCACGCGCTGGCTGTTGGTGGCCATGTCCCCTCCCTCAGAACCAGTGAAGATCTCCAGGTTCTTACAGTGGGGCATCAGCACAATCTGTAGAGAAGACAGAAAGTTACAGAGGATTGAAGTAGATTTAGTATGGAGTCGAAGGGATGAATCCCAACTTAAAATCTTTGTAGCGTGAATTTTTATTCAGGTGACATCAATGCATGATTTACGCAAACGTCTCAGTTGTGTCTAGGTGTTTAACAGTGTGTGTGTGTGGGAACTAACCGAGTCAATGAGTGTGCATGGGGACTGGACATCACTGAGTGCAGAGTAGAGGGGCAAGCTAAGACGAACAGTGTAGTCCATCCCTGCCTCGAAACACTGGTCTGGGGAGCACCACATATCTGAGGAGTCGAGAGAGAGAGAGAGAGGGAGGGAGATCACAAAACACTGCACTAAATCACACGCAAGAAAAGTGTATGCAAACAAAACACAGGCCTGTAATGCAAGGTGTATACAGACTCATAGTAATGTAGACTCATATACACAACACGTATATCCTACACTACACACTACACTTGCATATACAGACCCATTACTCACACTCTCACGCACAACAACCATACACAGAGAGCAAGACTAGGTGTGTGTTTACCATGATCCAAGGTGGAGGAAATGTTTGTTGAGATGGGACGCATCACCTCCTCCCACTGGTCCAGTAACTATGCCAGCACAACGGGTACATAGACATTGGAGTTTGATTCCCCTGGTCAGGACTCCACTGAGGAAGGTGGAGGGATACATATGTGCTGAGTTGTGGAGGGATACATATGTGCCAATTTGTGTAAGGCACAATATGAGTTGCTGTTTTAAAAGAGGCAACTATGGATGATAATTTAGCCAAATATAACATACTATGTGGGACTGAGGCGAGCTGTACCCGTCCACGCCATTCGTCAGTCAGTATGGCTCAGTATTAAACAGCCTGCTGTCATTTCATGCCCAACCCTCATCTTGGAGAGCTATCCTCCTATAGGTTTTCACTTCATCCCTTACCTACACCAAATAGACAGCAGATGGTCAAAGTCAATAACATGTCATCCTCTCTATTTGACAAATGTCCTAACAACAATGACTCCATTCAACGTCAAAGCAATTAGAGGAACTCTCAGTACCACTAAGTTACGGGTAGAAGTCATGGTTAGGAAATCCCCAGAGTGCTGTGCATAGTGGAGAGCCAAGGTACTTGAAACAGAGTATCTCCTATCTCTGTCAGCTAAGCAGAGAATAACTTATCCACCACATAGTGAAAGTGGGCCTGGATGGAGAAAGGGATGGAGAGAGAATAGATGGTTAGAGGACATTCTCTCATTGTAACTGCCGAAAACTTGCCAGATTAAAAGTAATAAAATCTGTATTTCAAATAGACTGTATCTCAAAGTATTCTGCTGATTATGGCTTTGTGGTTGTGTTAACTAGGGCTGTGGCGGTCATGAAATTTTGTCAGCTGGTTATTGTCATGCAAAATACTGCCGGTCTCACGGTAGCTGAGAAATAAATAAAACAACACTTATTTCACTCCACGCATCAACCAGTGTTTGAGGAGCGTGCTCCCACTGTGCGAGAGGTGATATTCCGCTAAAACAATTTTAAAAATTATTTTCAAATGTATTTATTTTTATGACATTTTTTCTCACCAATTTCGTGGTATCCAGTTGGTAGTTCCGATCTTGTCTCATCGCTGCAACTCCCCAACGGCCTCGGTCAAGACATGCATCCTCCAAAACATGATCCACCAAGCTGCGCTGCTTCTTAACACACTGCCGCACCAATGTGTCCGAGGAAGCACTGTTTGACAGGTGACAGAGTCAGCTTGCAGGTGCCCGGCCCGCCACAAGGAGTTGCAAGAGCGCGATAGCCAAGGAAAGCCCCTCGCCCAAACCCTCCCCTAACCCGGATGGCATTGTGCCGATTGGGCACCGCCCTATGGGGATTACGGTCACGGACGGCTGTGACACACCCTAGGCTGTAGAGGCACCTCAGCACTGCGATGCAGTGCCTTAGACCGCTGCGCCACTCGGGAGGCCCGATATTCTGCTGAAACTCTGTATGCCATGGGCTCTCCGACCCTGTTCCTGCAGCTACCCAGTGCTTAATTTGGGAAACCAAGTGAAATATGTTTGGGAACATTGATAGTGACATGTTTTCTCAACAAAACATATTTCACTAAACTGTTGACAGCCCCTCTCTGCGCTCAAGAAAGGAATAAAGGAGAGAGGAGGAGATGGAAACGCATGGTGCTGAGATATTCTGTATAGCTGAAGGTGTGTCACCCAATTAATGAAGAAAATATAAAAAATTCCCTATTACTAGGCTATTCAAAATCAAATACAAATTCACTATAATTGTAGGCCAACTGTAAGCCGCCCTGCACAATCAATGAACCAACAGTATCGCCTAGGTCTATACGTTCTCTCCCAGACTCATGGATAGACATTTTGGAGCGTAGCAGAAGGTAACTAGTCCATCCAGTATGCATAATAATACAGTCCACACTCAAAGTTGATTACTCAAATTTGTTTAATTTTGGAGTATAGGCTAGATCAATTATATACCAAAGACATCTTTAATCAGTTTTGTTTGATGTTTTTCTGCCATGTGTAATATGCGGTAGGCTATGTATTGTATAACAGCACAATCATATATTTTTTTACATTTTTAAGTTGGGAGGCTTGGGCTCAGAAGCCTATGTATAAGCTCTAATATGTGTATTGTGTTTTGAATGAATCATCACCTTAGAAAGCGCTGGCCATTTCGTTGTGTTAGGTTTTGAAACAACACCCACAATGATAATGTTTTACACTCAGCTTCAACCTGCTGTTGAACTTCTTTCTTCAAACTGATCCTCACAGTGAGGTGAGTTTAAAAGCACAATACTGTTTTGATGATGTGTTTGATGCGATTTTGGATTGTATTTACAGTGAAGTCAGAGTGGTTAGAAGGACAACAGAGCCCTGAGTACCAGGCCATTAGGACCTGATGGAGGGACAACAGAGCCCTGAGTACCAGGCCATTAGGACCTGATAGAGCGACAACAGAGCCCTGAGTACCAGGCCATTAGGACCTGATAGAGCGACAATAGAGCCCTGAGTACCAGGCAGTTAGTGACCTGATGCAAGAACAATAGAGCCCTGAGTACCAGGCCATTAGGACCTGATAGAGGGACAATAGAGCCCTGAGTACCAGACCATTAGGACCTGATAGAGGGACAATAGAGCCCTGAGTACCAGACCATTAGGACCTGATAGAGGGACAATAGAGCCCTGAGTACCCGGAAGTTAGTGACCTGATAGAGGGACAATAGAGCCCTGAGTACCAGGCCATTAGGACCTGATAGAGGGACAATAGAGCCCTGAGTACCAGACCATTAGGACCTGATAGAGGGACAATAGAGCCCTGAGTACCCGGAAGTTAGTGACCTGATAGAGGGACAATAGAGCCCTGAGTACCAGACCATTAGGACCTGATAGAGGGACAATAGAGCCCTGAGTACCCGGAAGTTAGTGACCTGATAGAGGGACAATAGAGCCCTGAGTACCAGACCATTAGTGACCTGACGGTTGTTAGCAAGTTGGGTCCTACCAACGCATGTCCAGAGTGCATATGAGGAGATTACCGTGACTCAGCGGTCACATGGAATTTTACTGCGGTCATGACTCATGACTGCCAGTGTGGCGGTAATACAGTCACCGCAACAGCCCTAGTGTTAGCTAGTGACGACCATGTTCATTGGCTCGAATTTTCATTTATTTTTTTTAAATTATAGCAAAAGATTGCAGTTGTGAGAGCACGATTTTTGGGTGTGAGAGGAGAAATCCATGTGAGCATGTGGTTTATTTGTGAGAGCTCAGTAACTTCTGAGTCTTGACAAAACAGAACAAAAATCTCTGCTCTTGAATGAATATTTTTGCGTGCGGCAATGATGTGCCCGCGGGACCTCTGCGCTCTCGACTCAGTGTTTGCTTGCTCAGTGATGTTTCATCTTCACAGCTCCATTTTGCGTGCAATGGCCTTTAGAGGGTATAGTTTGACGCCACAGCGTGTACGTGTACATTCTTTAGACACTGTACACAGTTTCCCCCAGGAGCTCTCCATGTTTCACATTGCCTTCCCCTTATTTCCTCTTCCCTCTCTCCCTCTGTTTGACATCCAGGAGTAAGAGGCACAAGTCGGGCTCCATGGAGGATGATGTGGACACCAGTCCTGGAGGGGAGTACTACACCTCTCCCAACTCCCCGGCTAGCAGCTCCCGCAACTGGCAGGAAGACCTGGAAGGAGGTGAGCATCCCCTCTGGTCATCCACACAATCTCTTAGATATTGTATAGTTTTGTCCATTCTGTCATGTTGAGGACACTGGCTATCCTCCAACTCTTCAGTGATAACAAAGGGTGACTGAGTTCTGGTGTCCATCTTAAATGTTCTTTATTACGGGTATCAAGGAACATCAACATTCATACCTTTCATAATCACCGTGGGGAAACAGCTGAAATATCAGGCCATACTTTCACTTCAGGTACCTTGAAAGCTACTGACACAGTGCAAAAGAGCAAATGACAAATATATCATGTTATGAACTGCTGCACAGAAAGCCTTGGCTGCGAAATACGCGGCTTCAAATTTCCCAAATTGAGCCTGAAGTCGTAATTAATTCATGAACCAACACTTTTTGTGAAAGTCGACAAAAAGCCAAGTGGACCAGGGTACCTTGGAGCAGTATCCACAGATGCAACGTCCCAGTAGCTATCTTCTTTCTTTCCTCTCACCTCAGGCTCACGTACCAATTTGCTAGTATGGAATGATTTTCCTAACAAAGATATTTAGCAAAGTAAAGCTACTGTGTATCTCTCATCTAGATCCAAGCAATTGTTTCAAGATGATTGTTTAAAGCAGTATTTTAAATATTGAAATGGCAATATGCCTTTCAATATGTGTATTGTACAGTGTGGCCGTCCTCCCCCACCACCACTGACCTGGTTCTGGTAAAAAGAGGAGGAGTAGGTTACAGCATGCACAGTGTGCTCCAGTGGTTGAGTGTGGGAGTGTGGGTGAGAGCAGTGCAAGTAGTCAGGTAGGTGTGCTGAGGGAGTGGGGCCTGCCTGGTAAGTGCACTACACGTGCGGGGAGCATCGTTGGTATGAGCCATGAGGTGGTTCTCCATGGGTTAGCAGCACAAATGGGGAAGAGGATCACCATCTTTACCTAAGTATTTAACACACACACATGAAACATTTTAACACACTGTGTGTTTGTGCTATTAGGGGAGTTTATAGGCCTCCCATATAATCAATGCTGCGAGGTGATGCTGTTTAATTGTGGTGGACTCTCCACACTACACTAATAGTGTCCAGTGGCCTGTTAAGGGGCCTAGTGGTGTGTCCGGGGCTTTGTGGTGCTGTTAGCCAGAGTGGCCCCGGCTGGGCCCCTGGCCCCAGGAGCACCCCCAGGCTGCTGATGCTGTAACCAGAGCTGTGGAGGTCAGAAGAGCAGAGCCGGCCCCTCCCTCCCAGCCCCGACCCCATCACAGGCCCTGTAGGAGTCTGGTCCAGCCCTCCTCATGTCGTGCTCTCTCTCTTCCTGTCTAGACAGCCCTAACAAGCTCCTCTTTATGGGTGGCTGGTAGCCTCGAGCATTGGGCCAGTAACCGAAAGGTTGCTGGTTCAAATACCGGAGGTGATACGGTGAAAAACATCTGTGGCTGTGCCCTTGAACAAGGCATTTAACCCTAATTGCTCCAGGGGCACTGCACAATGGTGACCGTGGCTGTGACCCTGCAGGTGTCTCAGGGGGAATTGGGATATGAACAACAAAAATCCATTACACACTTCTGTGTCACAGGACATACTGAACACCCCCCAAATTAATATTTAACAACCCCATCTGATTGCTCTGAGATGGTGGGGGGGGATACTGGTTGAGAGGGGAATGTTTGTGCACCTTCCCCCAGGTAGAGGAGGTCAGGGAAGCTTGCGTCAGTCTGTAGCGTGGGGATTGGATTGGGAAGGTAAAGCCTGGCCTCCTGTAGAGCTGTGGCTCTGGACAGCAGAACTACCAACCATCACTCTGTAGACTTTCTTAAACAAGATATACATTTTCAAGATATTGTAATGTAAATGTAATGTGTCAAATACAGTAGGAAGATGTGTGGGTTGGAGACTGAGCTGAGAGATCAGTCAGATTAGTGTGATCAGGTAATTAACATCAGTGCTGTAATGGCTGCCCCTGCCTAGCCCCCAGCACTAAGCCGGACGTGCGTGTTTATCCTCTGAGCAAGTCTCTTGTTGAACCTCATCTGCACCCCTGCCCTCTGACATTCCCGAAAAGATGTGATTTGCTCACTCATTCTGCTCTGAGACAGAGGGCTAGGGGCGGATGGCTGGGGCAGAACAGGGGAAGAGGAAGCTGTCAGATAAGCCTCTCTCTCTCTTTCTGTTTTTCTCCCTCCCCCCTCTCTCTCTCTCTCTCACACACTCTCTCCTAGCTCTCTCTCTCTCCATCTCTTTCTTAGAAAATAATTAGAGCGTTAGAGGGGCATAACTGTATAATGTGTGAGAGAGAAACCTCAAAGTCATCACTCCATGACTGACAGACTGTTTCTTCCACTGCACAGTATCACAGCAACAACATGTACACTGTCTGCTCTGCAACTCCAAAGAAGGAAACAAAGAAAGAGCTGTGCAATCTTAAGACTCTGATCTAAAACAGGCCCGAGTTGGGTGGAGAAAGTGTTCCTAGCACACATTCTGTTATCAACAAGTGTGCGATAGCAAACTAAACACGGAGGAGTAGGACAGTAATATCACTGCAACAGAGACACACATTTGTTTAGCACATGTAAGCAACTCTGGTATCAGGCACTGCAGGCCTCTTGGGAATGTGAGTGATCTACCTAGGCGAACCTGATTTGAGGTAGATCTGACCAAAACATAATCTTGTTTCTGATCCTATTGTTTCGTCTCAATGAGGAAATGAGGAAGTTAGTTTGGAGCGTATGTGCTTTACTGCATCGTACTGCAGAGCTGATAATGACTGACTGGGTCATCTCAATGCACCCTGCCACCCTGTGGTGAGCTCCTGCCATTACAACAGCCGTGTAGTAGCAGATTGAACTTGACAATGAAATGTAGGGTCTTTTCAATATCCTCCACCAGACAGTCATTATTATTATGGGAGTCGCAGTGGCGTCAGTAACACCCTCTGTGTATCTCTGTCTCTGTGTCCAGGCATGTCCCCTGGAGTAAAGAAGACAGAGATGGACAGCCCGTCTCCTCAGGAGAGCTCCCCACGTCTCGGCTTCACACAGCACCACCGGCCCGTCATCGCAGTGCACAGTGGTCAGTACACACAGTCTTACGCATGTCACCCACCCACACACATTTACAGGAGACATCTTGTCACTGTTGCCACAATCTACCAAGCCTGACGCGCGTACTTCTCCTAGGATGTGAGAAGAATGTAGTCGGGAAAGAGAGAATGCATGTTTCATACGTCAGAAAAGACATGTTTCATACGTCAGAAAAGACATGTTTCATACGTCAGAAAAGACATGTTTCATACGTCAGAAAATACGTTTCATACATCAGAAAAGACATGTGTCTTACGTCAGAAAAGACATGTGTCTTACGTCAGAAAAGACATGTTTCTTACGTCAGAAAATACATGTTTCTTACGTCAGAAAATACATGTTTCTTACGTCAGAAAATACATGTTTCTTACGTCAGAAAAGACATGTTTCATACGTCAGAAAAGACATGTGTCTTACGTCAGAAAAGACATGTTTCTTACGTCAGAAAAGACATGTTTCTTACGTCAGAAAAGACATGTGTCTTACGTCAGAAAATACATGTTTCTTACGTCAGAAAAGACATGTGTCTTACGTCAGAAAAGACATGTTTCTTACGTCAGAAAAGACATGTTTCTTACGTCAGAAAAGACATGTGTCTTACGTCAGAAAAGACATGTTTCTTACGTCAGAAAAGACATGTTTCTTACGTCAGAAAAGACATGTTTCATACGTCAGAAAAGACATGTTTCTTACGTCAGAAAAGACATGTTTCTTACGTCAGAAAAGACATGTGTCTTACGTCAGAAAAGACATGTTTCTTACGTCAGAAAAGACATGTTTCTTACGTCAGAAAAGACATGTGTCTTACGTCAGAAAATACATGTTTCTTACGTCAGAAAAGACATGTGTCTTACGTCAGAAAATACATGTTTCTTACGTCAGAAAATACATGTTTCTTACGTCAGAAAAGACATGTGTCTTACGTCAGAAAATACATGTTTCTTACGTCAGAAAAGACATGTTTCTTACGTCAGAAAAGACATGTTTCTTACGTCAGAAAATACATGTTTCTTACGCCAGAAAAGACATGTTTCTTACGTCAGAAAAGACATGTGTCTTACGTCAGAAAAGACATGTGTCTTACGTCAGAAAAGACATGTTTCTTACGTCAGAAAATACATGTCTTAAGTCAGAAAATACATGTTTCATACATCAGAAAAGACATGTTTCTTACGTCAGAAAAGACATGTGTCTTAAGTCAGAAAAGACATGTTTCTTACGTCAGAAAATACATGTTTCTTACGTCAGAAAAGACATGTTTCTTACGTCAGAAAAGACATGTTTCATACGTCAGAAAAGACATGTTTCTTACGTCAGAAAAGACATGTGTCTTACGTCAGAAAAGACATGTGTCTTACGTCAGAAAAGACATGTGTCTTACGTCAGAAAATACATGTTTCATACATCAGAAAAGACATGTTTCTTACGTCAGAAAAGACATGTGTCTTACGTCAGAAAATACATGTTTCTTACGTCAGAAAAGACATGTTTCTTACGTCAGAAAAGACATGTGTCTTACGTCAGAAAATACATGTTTCTTACGTCAGAAAAGACATGTGTCTTACGTCAGAAAATACATGTTTCTTACGTCAGAAAATACATGTTTCTTACGTCAGAAAAGACATGTGTCTTACGTCAGAAAATACATGTTTCTTACGTCAGAAAAGACATGTTTCTTACGTCAGAAAAGACATGTTTCTTACGCCAGAAAAGACATGTTTCTTACGTCAGAAAAGACATGTGTCTTACGTCAGAAAAGACATGTGTCTTACGTCAGAAAAGACATGTTTCTTACGTCAGAAAATACATGTCTTAAGTCAGAAAATACATGTTTCATACATCAGAAAAGACATGTTTCTTACGTCAGAAAAGACATGTGTCTTAAGTCAGAAAAGACATGTTTCTTACGTCAGAAAATACATGTTTCTTACGTCAGAAAAGACATGTTTCTTACGTCAGAAAAGACATGTTTCATACGTCAGAAAAGACATGTTTCTTACGTCAGAAAAGACATGTGTCTTACGTCAGAAAAGACATGTGTCTTACGTCAGAAAAGACATGTGTCTTACGTCAGAAAATACATGTTTCTTACGTCAGAAAATACATGTTTCTTACGTCAGAAAATACATGTGTCTTAAGTCAGAAAATACATGTTTCATACATCAGAAAAGACATGTTTCTTACGTCAGAAAAGACATGTGTCTTAAGTCAGAAAATACATGTTTCTTACGTCAGAAAAGACATGTTTCATACATCAGAAAAGACATGTGTCTTACGTCAGAAAATCAACCCTTCTTCATAGTTAAGATATTGTCTAAAAGTTTGCCATTTTTTTTATGTCTGTACCTGTTGAGGTCATCCTGGTGTAGGTACTGACTGCAGGCATTATGCTTTAAACAAGACAAGCTTCCTTTCAGACAATGCATTATTTAGTTTTTTTAATTGAACTCCCCGTTAACACTTTCTGACAGGTAATTGTTTGTGGAGACAATGAAGAGTAATCTATGAGCAGGTATTGTTCCCCAGCCAAACGTCTGCTGGATGATGCATGAACAATTAAAGCTGCTGTTAAAACGAATTGACTATGTTAGCGAGTGGTCCTGATAAATAATAGTTGCCATACAAAATGTCATAAGCTCACGCAACAGATACTGTACCAAGGGAGAGTCGGAAAGATTGAGTCATTTCATTGTTTTTGCAAAAGCACACATCTTCAATGTCACTTATCTTATCTCAAGCGTATCATCATTGTGGACCATGAAAAAGTACATTTATGTACATATTCTCTCTTTCTCTCTCTGTCTTTCTTTCTCTCTGTCTTTCTTCCTCTCTTTTCTCCCTCTCCCTCTCTCTCTTTCTCTCTCTGTGCAGGGATCTCTCGGAGTCCGCACCCTTCCTCGTCTTTGCACTTCCCCACCACCTCCATCCTGCCCCAGTCCACCTCCTACTTCCCCCACACCGCCATCCGCTACCCGCCACACCTCAGCTCCCAAGACCCGCTGAAGGACCTGGTCTCCCTGGCCTGTGACCCGTCCAACCAGCAGCCCAGCCCAGTGAGTCCAGCCCATCTAACAACTCTAACTAGGGCCCCGAGTTTGTCCTGGTCAGGTCATTTGGTCAGTAAAACTTCTGCCCCCTACTCATTACTCATACTAGATAGGAACCCAGTAGAGAGAGAGTTGGCCTCCAATTCACCATGTTTTATGTGTTCATCTAGCAGAACCTATAGTATGACATCGTCTTTGGACCATGATTTCATGGCAAGACCTTAAGTTTGAGGTAATGTTAATTAAAGTTCACTCACTCAGAGGGTGTGGTTTATTCAGAGAACTGTGTTATTTCCATTTGTTGTTTAAATGAATTTGTTTATTTATTTATTTGGATCACCATTAGCTTTTACAGAGGCAGCAGCTATTATAGATTCACCTAATCGTTTGTTTGATATTTAATTCCTTCATGCTTCATGTTTCCTATGTCGTCACCCTGTCTCAAATGGCCTGTAGACTGTATGAAATGCCATTTCATTCCCATATTCTCCCCCACCGTGGTCTTTACTAGTGGACTGGGGATACTCTACTGTAGGTGACGTAACCTGAGAGAGCGGCAGGTTTCCCTCACGTAGCTGTTACTCCTCCTCCCCTCGGCTCCAAACTGCAGAATGGAGCCACCACAACCCTCCGTGACTCTCAGATTGATTAACACGCCCTGAAGGCGGCAACAATTCAATAGATCTGTAGCCATAAAATCATTGTTATAACTGTATGTGTTTTAGCCAACTTCTTCGATTATTACCGTTATTCAATGTGTTGGCTGTCTGGTAGTACAGTAGTGGTGAATCCCCCGTCACACAGAGGAAAATAAGCCTTCAGTCTTCCTGCTCTGTTTAGACTCAGCCTGCTAGCCCTGCTGATCCTGGGACCAGACCAGCTCCTCAGACATGGTTACACTCATTACCAATATGTGACATAGACCTGAGAGGACCTGCCACTGCACCACATGCAAAAGACCCCTCTTCCCTGCTTTAAATAGGCCGGAATTACAAGCCAAGTTGCTCAATGAAGCTGTCATACTGTTTCTGTATTGACTTGAAAGGGGTGAAGGGATGGAGGGAAGGGGTGGGGGGGGGGGCACTAGAGGAATGAACCTGAAGGAGATTCCAGTACGTCTCTGGCAGTGATGCTGATGTTGGCAGAGTGCATAAGTCTAGCACAGGGAGAGAGGAGAGGATAGACATTTACTTGTATCAGAAGTGCCCCCAGCAGCAGCCACGCTGGGCTCTGCTCGGCCAAGTTTCTGCAGAGTCATTGAAATTCCCCCTGCTGCAGTGCGACTGCAGCCAGGCAGTCACAAAGGACGAGCGCATGGCACCACAATGTAGCTGACTCATTTGCTCATCCATTGTTGTGGAGGACAGTGAGTGAGCAGTCCTCTCCTCTGGAGAGGGGAGAGTATCTGAAAGCCAGGCCAGCCAGGGGAAGAGCAGCCATGGATGGAGGGGAGGATGGATGACTAGCTGAGCAGTGCAGTGCAGTGCCCTGGACATTACTCGCTCTCCCTCATCTCTCCCTCCCTAACTCCCACATACACACACACCAGTGGAGGCTGCTGAGGAGAGGACGGCTCTTAATACTGGTTGGAACGGAGCAAATAGAATGGCATTAAACACCTGGAAACCATGGAAACCATGTATTTGATGTATTTGATATCATTCCACTGATTCCAGTCCAGTCATTACCACGAGCCCGTTCTCCCCAAATTAAGGTGCCACCAACCTCCTGTGACACACACACACACTCACACACACTCACACACACACAGTGCTGATGGAAAGAGAAAGCATGTGTATGTGAGAGAGAGAGAGAGAGAGAGTGAGAAATAGTTGAGGAGAGACAGGGCCAGTGCAGTGGCATGTAGTATTCTACCATCTGTGCTACAGCAGTGATGCTCCCCTACTCCTCCCAACTCCCACAGAGCTGACGTGTTCCCTCCTCTCTCCCTTCACAGCTGACGTGTTCCCTCCTCTCTCCCTTCACGACTGGCGTGTTCCCTCCTCTCTCCCTTCACAGCTGACGTGTTCCCTCCTCTCTCCCTTCACAGCTGACGTGTTCCCTCCTCTCTCCCTTCACAGCTGACGTGTTCCCTCCTCTCTCCCTTCACTGCTGACGTGTTCCCTCTTTCCCTTCACAGCTGATGTGTTCCCTCCTCTCTCCCTTCACAGCTGACGTGTTCCCTCCTCTCTCCCTTCACAGCTGATGTGTTCTCTCCTCTCTCCCTTCACAGCTGACGTGTTCCCTCCTCTCTCCCTTCACAGCTGACGTGTTCCCTCCTCTCTCCCTTCACTGCTGACGTGTTCCCTCTTTCCCTTCACGGCTGATGTGTTCCCTCCTCTCTCCCTTCACAGCTGACGTGTTCCCTCCTCTCTCCCTTCACAGCTGACGTGTTCCCTCTTTCCCTTCACAGCTGACGTGTTCCCTCCTCTCTCCCTTCACGACTGGCGTGTTCCCTCCTCTCTCCCTTCACAGCTGACGTGTTCCCTCCTCTCTCCCTTCACAGCTGACGTGTTCCCTCCTCTCTCCCTTCACAGCTGACGTGTTCCCTCCTCTCTCCCTTCACGACTGGCGTGTTCCCTCCTCTCTCCCTTCACAGCTGACGTGTTCCGTCCTCTCTCCCTTCACAGCTGACGTGTTCCCTCTTCTCTCCCTTCACAGCTGACGTGTTCCCTCCTCTCTCTCTTCACAGCTGGCGTGTTCCCTCCTCTCTCCCTTCACAGCTGACGTGTTCCCTCCTCTCTCCCTTCACGACTGACGTGTTCCCTCCTCTCTCCCTTCACTGTGACATGTTCCCTCCTCTCTCCTTCACTGTTGACGTGTTCCCTCCTCTCTCCCTTCACAGCTGACGTGTTCCCTCCTCTTTCCCTTCACAACTGACGTGTTCCCTCCTCTCTCCCTTCACAGCTGACGTGTTCCCCCCTCTCTCCCTTCACAGCTGACGTGTTCCCTCCTCTCTCCCTTCACAGCTGACGTGTTCCCTCCTCTCTCCCTTCACAACTGACGTGTTCCCTCCTCTCTCCCTTCACAGCTGGCGTGTTCCCTCCTCTCTCCCTTCACAGCTGGCGTGTTCCCTCCTCACTCCTTTCACAGCTGACGTGTTCCCTCCTCTCTCCCTTCACGACTGACGTGTTCCCTCCTCTCTCCCTTCACTGTTGACGTGTTCCCTCCTCTCTCCCTTCACGACTGACGTGTTCCCTCCTCTCTCCCTTCACAGCTGACGTGTTCCCTCCTCTTTCCCTTCACGACTGACGTGTTCCCTCCTCTCTCCCTTCACAGCTGATGTGTTCCCTCCTCTCTCCCTTCACAGCTGACGTGTTCCCTCCTCTCTCCCTTCACAGCTGACGTGTTCCCTCCTCTCTCCCTTCACAACTGACGTGTTCCCTCCTCTCTCCCTTCACAGATGACAAGTTCCCTCCTCTCTCCCTTCACAACTGACGTCTTCCCTCCTCTCTCCCTTCACGACTGACATGGTCCCTCCTCTCTCCCTTCACAGCTGACGTGTTCCCTCCTCTCTCCCTTCACAGCTGACGTGTTCCCTCCTCTCTCCCCTCACAGCTGAATGGCAGTGGTCAAGTGAAGTTGCCCAGTCACTACATCTCCTCCCAGATGCTGGCGCCCCCTCCGCCCCCCGGAATGCCCCGTCTGACGCTGCCCTCCGACTCCAAGTCCAGCACCACCACCTCGGACGGGGGAGCCAACTCCCCAACGTCACCCAGTAAGTGGGCCGTTGGTGAGCCTGCTACTCCCAGCCTCTAGGTCTTCAGTGACTATAGTTTGTGTGTGTGTGTGTGTGTGTGTGTGTGTGTGTGTGTGTGTGTGTGTGTGTGTGTGTGTGTGTGTGTGTGTGTGTGTGTGTGTGTGTGTGTGTGTATAGGGTTGTTATACAGAGAATGACTCATTTGATTGGATGATTCATGTCATTTTCTAAAACCTGTGCCCTCAACCCATCACACTTACAGTGGGGAGAACAAGTATTTGATACACTGCCGATTTTGCAGGTTTTACTACTTACAAAGCATGTAGAGGTCTGTAATTTTTATCATAGGTACACTTCAACTGTGAGAGACGGAATCTAAAACAAAAATCCAGAAAATCACATTGTATGATTTTTAAATAATTAATTTGCATTTTATTGCATGACATAAGTATTTGATACATCAGAAAAGCAGAACTTAATATTTGGTACAGAAACCTTTGTTTGCAATTACAGAGATTTCATTGGCTCTATTTTTGTCTCATCAGACCACATGACCTTCTCCCATTCCTCCTCTGGATCATCCAGATGGTCATTGGCAAACTTCAGACAGGCCTGGACATGCACTGGCTTAAGCAGGGGGACCTTGCGTGCGCTGCAGGATTTTAATCCATGACGGCGTAGTGTGTTACTAATGGTTTTCTTTGAGACTGTGGTCCCAGCTCTCTTCAGGTCATTGACCAGGTCCTGCCGTGTAGTTCTGGGCTGATCCCTCACCTTCCTCATGATCATTGATGCCCCACGAGGTGAAATCTTGCATGGAGCCCCAGACCGAGGGTGATTGACCGTCATCTTGAACTTCTTCCATTTTCTAATAATTGTGCCAACAGTTGTTTCCTTCTCACCAAGCTGCTTGCCTATTGTCCTGTAGCCCATCCCAGCCTTGTGCAGGTCTACAATTTTATCCCTGATGTCCTTACACAGCTCTCTGGTCTTGGCCATTGTGGAGAGGTTGGAATCTGTTTGATTGAGTGTGTGGACAGGTGTCTTTTATACAGGTAACGAGTTCAAACAGGTGCAGTTAATACAGGTAATGAGTGGAGAACAGGAGGGCTTCTTAAAGAAAAACTAACAGGTCTGTGAGAGCCGGAATTCTTACTGGTTGGTAGGTGATCAAATACTTATGTCATGCAATAAAATGCAAATTAATTATTTAAAAATCATACAATGTGATTTTCTGGATTTTTGTTTTAGATTCCGTCTCTCACAGTTGAAGTGTACCTATGATAAAAATTACAGACCTCTACATGCTTTGTAAGTAGGAAAACCTGCAAAATCGGCAGTGTATCAAATACTTGTTCTCCCCACTGTATGTGCTGGATGTGATTATAAAAAACAAAGCATAAATGATTCAGCACCTGAAGGGTGAGTCTCTCAGTCCTTTATGAGAAAGAGAGCGAGAGAAAGCATTCAGGCGTTGCAGACAGATCAATATGCGTACCTACTGCCGTGAGAATGCTGTAACAATGCCAATAAATCCTCATGTGGGATTTTGATTGAAATCTCTGCAAGTTCCTCCACTATGTCAGCTTCCATTAGTGATCCATTCAGTCAAACTGGATTGGAAAGTTACAGTACAAAGTTAGTTGGATGCTGATATAAACTAACAGTGCTTAACTGTCCATAGATCAGTGACCAAGATGTGACCTATTATGGTGTGATCAGTGACCTACTATGATGTGCTCAGTGACCTACTATGATGTGATCAGTGACCTACTATGATGTGATCAGTGACCTACTATGATGTGATCAGTGACCTGCTGTGATGTGATCAGTGGCCTGCTGTGATGTGACCTACTGTGATGTGATCAGTGACCTACTATGATGTGATCAGTGACCTACTGTGATGTGATCAGTGACCTACTGTGATGTGATCAGCGACCTACTATGATGTGATCACTGACCTGCTGTTGTAACCGATGTGAAATGGCTAGCTAGTTAGCGGTGGTGCGCTCTAATAGTGTTTCAATCGGTGACGTCACTCGCTCTGAGACCTGAAGTAGTTGTTCCCCTTGCTCTGCAAGGGCCGTGGCTTTTGTGGCGCGATGGGTAACGATGCTTCGTGGATGTCAGTTGTTGATGTGTGCATAGGGTCCCTGGTTCGAGCCCAGGTTGGGGCGAGGAGAGGGACCGAAGCTAAACTTTTACACTGTGATGTGACCTGCTGTGATGTGATCAGTGACCTGCTGTGATGTGACCTGCTGTGATGTGATCAGTGACCTACTATGATGTGATCAGTGGCCTGCTGTGATGTGATCAGTGACCTACTATGATGTGATCAGTGACCTGCTGTGATGTGATCAGTGACCTGCTGTGTTGTGACCTGCTATGATGTGATCAGTGACCTGCTGTGATGTGACCTGCTGTGATGTGATCAGTGACCTGCTATGATGTAATCAGTGACCTGCTGTGATGTGATCAGTGACCTACTATGATGTGCTCAGTGACCTACTATGATGTGCTCAGTGACCTACTATGATGTGATCAGTGACCTACTATGATGTGATCAGTGACCTACCATGTGACCAAGATAAGTTATGATCAAAATCAGTTCTGATATATGCTCTGAGGTCTTGTATTGCGGCCAAGTATTACCAAGTCATGCATATTCCAAATTAAGATGACACTTTGACTTAGTGTCTATATGCAAACTCTGCCTGTTTGGAAACACACTGAGGCAGGCCAATTCCCTTCAAATAACGGTGTGCACGACACATCTGCCATTCTTAATGCCTACAGTGATTTACATAACAAGCCATGAAGTTCTAAGTGTCCCCTCTCTCTCTCTCTCTCTCTCTCTCTCTCTCTCTCTCTCTCTCTCTCTCTCTCTCTCTCTCTCTCTCTCTCTCAGCATACTCAGCTCCAGGGACGCCCCCTGCCAACCGCCCCTTTGTAGGGATTGGACCTCGAGACCCTGGCGGACTCTACCAGGCACAGGTACAGAGCACAGATAACTTATACTGGAGAAAAGCAACGATTTCTCTGTTTTCTGTTACACACTTGGTGATCTATATACTCATTTGAATATTCCTTATCACTATGATTTAAGAAAGTTGCTGATGTCATACATACCAAAGGCCTCTACTCCTGTTGCTCATGGCAGTTCAGAGCTGTAAACTCACTCACCCCCCTGGCTTTGTTCCTCTCTCTGATATCAAAACCATATGTCTATGTTCAATTATAGATCTGAGGGCATTAGCTAGGATCTGCCTCAGGGTCTGAATGTTCACAGCCAGCCCAGGACCCTTTTGATGTAACAGGGCTTTTCCCTGTGTGAGAGAGATTCACATGGCTAAAAGCATTTCTCTCTTCTTCAAGCTTACATTTACCTCAGAGTGATGTCGTAGTTATTCACGGTTAACACTCGAGGCTTTCACTTCCATTTAGAGATAGATGAGTCTTTAATTTGGAAAACTTTAAACATTAAAGTTGGTCTCACTGTTTTGCAAGACTAAAAGACCAACTAAACACAGTATGTCCCAATGTGGCTGCAGAGCTGAGGCTTTTGGGGCTTGCTGCTGCATTGCAGTGCTCCCTGCTCCATAAAAAGTACAAGTGCACCTCAGTGAGGCGTGTGATGATGTAAAGTGAGAGAGGGAGAGAATGAGTGAGAAAGAGACCGCTGAGCTAGGAGAGGTGTGTTTGTGCGTGTGCCTGCCTGCCTGCCCGCCTGCCTGCCTGCCTGCTTGCCAACCTACCTGCGTGTGTGTGTTTGGGAATGTAACTTGAGAGGTGAATTAGATCTAAAGCACAATGGCAGAGTCAGCAGATCTGGCCAGGAGAAACATGAAAGAACACAGGGATCCTGCACATGCAATAGTAACCAACACAGTGTAATGCAATAAGACAGGGGCAATGCTACACCCCAGGCTACATTTTATTTTGTTGTAACCCAACTAAGGTTGCAAAGGGAAGGTATATTACTGGAAACTTTTGACGTTTACCAGTAAACTACCATAATTCTGGTCACTTTCAAGGATTATTTGTAATTTATCACAAGACATCCAGTGGCCCTTTTGGGTAATTCAGATTATCACAGATGTCTGTAATTCTCGTTGGCCCTATGTGTGACCTCATATAAAATAATAAAATAATATGATTGTAAAATAAACAATAGAATGACAAAGCTGTAAAACATTATCCTAAATATAAACCATCAACTTAGTGAATACAATTGGTGTTTAACATGAGGGTTTCAGCATGATATATCCTTTTATATTTTATACACACTTATTTATTTCACTATTTTAATATGTATTTGTTGTCGATGTTTTGGCGTCAAACTGGTGGCAGTTGTGAAAAAGGTCAATAGTTGGAAAAATTGCAGTTAACTGAGAGGAGGGGCGGGGGAGGGGATGGAGGAGCCTATTCAGGATGGTCACGTCCAGGACTGTCTGGTTGCTAAGGGAAACCAGACATGATGTAATTGCAGGATGCACTTGGACTTCAGGGAGCGGGAAAGAAACAAAGTCAAGCCTATCCAGCTCTAGTCATTCTTCTAGCGATCTGTCCACTGCGCAAAAAAGCTGGGATTGATTGCTCAGGCTTAGACTGAAAACCTGCTCCAGTGCATGCAGTGTGTACTGTAGAGTGTGTGTGTGTGTGTGTGTGTGTGTGTGTGTGTGTGTGTGTGTGTGTGTGTGTGTGTGTGTGTGTGTGTGTGTGTGTGTGTGTGTGTGTGTGTGTGTGTGTGTGTGTGTGTGTGTGTGTGTGTGTGTGTGTGTCTGTTTGTCACTATTGTTTACATTTTAATTATCTCATCATTTTCTTTTGGATAGTAGTAAGGTTTTTTTTTCTTCTGAAAAATATAACATCATAATGCCTCAAAGGCAGCGCAGTAATATAATAATATACACAGAGTGTACAAAACATTAAGAACACCTTCCAAATATTGAGTTTGCACCTCCCCTTTTGCCCTCAGAACAGCCTCAATTTGTCAGGGAATGGACTCTACAAGGTGTTGAAAGCGTTCCACAGGGATACTGGCCCATGTCGACTCCAATGCTTCCCACAGTTGTGTCAAGTTGGCTGGATGTCCTTTGGGTGGTGGACCATTATTGATACACACTGGAAACTGCTGAGCATGAAAAACCCAGCTGCGTTGCAGTTCTTTACACACTCAATCCGATGGACCTGGCACTTACAACCATACCCCGTTCAAAGGCACTTACATTAAATATTGTGTCTTGACCATTCACCCTCTGAATGGCACACATACACAATCATGTCTCATTTGTTTCAAGGCTTAAACATCCTTCTTTAACCTGTCTCCTCCCCTTCATCTACACTGATTGAAGTGGATTTAACAAGTGACAATAGGAGATCATAGCTTTCACCTGGATTCACTTGGTCAGTCTATGTCATGGAAAGAGCAGGTGTTCCTAATGTTTTGTACACTCAGTGTAAGGCCAGTGAGTTCAGTACAATAGTGTGCTGTGTTGAGGGGACAGCTGGGTAGCTCTCCTGCTACCCTCTAACTGTGGAGCTCTGTCCCAGCTCTGTATTTCCATAGCTATGCTTTCCCCACCGGGGGAAACATTTTGCAAGAAACAAAATATTGTTTTTGGAGTGAGACACTCACCACAGTTAACCTTGATTGGCTGCGGTTGCTTGTCTTTCCAATCACTAAAATGTTCTTTTGGTTCCTCGGAAGCGTGTATAATATGCAAATAATGAAGTTAATTAAATAAGTTATGCAACAAGAGTGCTGAAAGAAAAGGTGAACGCCTTTCCTAAGCAACAGAGAGAAATTATTACTTTTTCTTTGCAGCATATTTGGAACCTGCTCCGTTCTCTAAATGTAATTCCTATTTCCTCGTAATTCACCATTAAATCATAACATTTTAAGGGACCTAAAGGACTTTTACTTGAAACGTTAAGATGATTTCAACATTTTGTATTCATTTGTTTTTATATTAGTAAGTATACTCATTGCCATGTTACACTGTTGAGATGCATCATTCATATCACAGGCAATTGGATGAATGTATTTACCATGAATTGGTTGTGAAGAAACGAGTAGTACGGGAGAGGTCATAGGTCACCAAGAGGTCATAGAGTGAACTACTGCTTCACTGATTGCTCAACAGCCCCTCCCTTCACTGTTGTCCAAAGTTCATTCATAGTTACATGAATTGTTACAATGGGAGTCCATGAATAATTGAGGGGTTTACTTTATTTATATACTGTAGCCTCACACTTTAATATGTCGCTGATAGTGTGTTGTGCTCTGGTTTGTACATTACTTTGTTGGACTATAGGGCCAGTACTACTGCATCTTCAAACAGTCTCCAGTCTCACTACTACATGTCCATATCGCTCCCATTAAAGATGTGTCTTTCCTTTCCCAAGTATGAAGAGGAGTTGGACACAGCTGGTTGTTTGCTCCAGCTCCACTGACCATAATGTCAGCACAACTCTCTGTGGCTCCAGGCCTAGGGCTGCTGCTATTGACCTACATCGGGGCCTTTGTAAAGCAAGTTCATCACTGTTACAATATATTGTAAAGAGAGAGACGTGTTCTGTTTTGAGGAAGGAGTCTGAGCCCAATGCAGAGAGGTCTGGCAAAGCTTATGCTTATTTGTAAAGAGAGAGCCCCAGGAGGTTGCCACAGAAATGCCTAAATGAGAGGGGGGAATTCACAATGTAAATTGCCAGGCTCCACTGAGGCAAGTATTGTGTTTCTATAACGTAAACTCAAAATATATTGAATCATGACTGGTTTCTTGAAAGCGGAGGTAGATCGTATATTTCCCCTCCCCCCCCTCCAAAATACTGGAATGGCATGCGGCCATTTTAATTCATTGCATAGATGAGATCCAAAACTTAACACATTTGTTGATTACATTATGCCAGTAGTAGAAGGCTCTGGACACTGTGTTGAATGCTGCAGTCATTTTTTATCAATTGCTAAGATATGGTGCCTGTAGCCTACAGTATAGGCATTTACCCTCTGCACTCTTTAATAAGAGCTCTGCTGTATGGACACAGGGAAGGCAGCAGCTCCAGTCATTACAGTAGGCTCTATCCCCATAGACTCAACAAGCAAGGGGCCCTCCAGAGTTCACTCCCCTGGCACAGACCCTCATCGCCCCCTGCTTTGACTGGCAACCTCCATTGTGGCCTTTCCTATGAGCCAGGCAACTCCACTGAATTACAATACTGCCTCTTTAATGTGGCTTTGGCTTGGTTTCTCCCGACCCTGCTCAGCGTTTTGTTTCCAAACCCCATTTCAAAGTTTTTCCAAGAGTCTGTCCATAGCTCCATAGCTCACTCCTCATTCCCCCAGAATACAGTGATAAGTAGGTACAAAT
This sequence comes from Salvelinus alpinus, assembly GCF_045679555.1. Lineage (NCBI taxonomy): Eukaryota > Metazoa > Chordata > Actinopteri > Salmoniformes > Salmonidae > Salvelinus > Salvelinus alpinus. The sequence continues at coordinate 23,800,523 of NC_092091.1, forward strand.
TTGTACATCTGTGAATGATGAAGCGCCACTACATCGAGGTTATAAGCATACTAGCAGGCTCACTGCGGTGTGTGTGTGTTATCATTCGCTGTGTGTGTATTTGTTCGCAGTGTGCTTGCGTGTACGTGTGTGTGTGTGTGTGTGTGTGTGTGTGTGTGTGTGTGTGTGTGTGTGTGTGTGTGTGTGTGTGTGTGTGTGTGTGTGTGTGTGTGTGTGTGTGTGTGTGTGTGTGTGTGTGTGTGTGTGTGTGTGTGTGTGTGTGTGTGTGTGTGTGTACCTGGTGAACAGTGGGCAGGCAGGAGTTAAGAGACTGGAGCCATGGACCACAAGGTATTTTACTCTGAGCATTAACAAGGAATAGCCAAGAGGTTTCCTTTTTAAACTTGATTAAATCAGTACAATTGGGTGCAGTTAAAGAGGTCTGTTTGAGGGCTGTTAAAATGACATAAACCTTGGTGGAAAATGTTAAGATGGGGCCTGAGGGTACGTGTTGTTTTATTCAGCCCTGTCAATTGTTTTTGTAAGATTTCAGTGGTCTGCAGGCAAATGCCAAAGTCCTCGTATGTTTTTTAAAGGTTTGGGTGGAATCAAGCTGAGGTCTTTCTTGCTGTAGCAGCTCTTTTACTCCATATTATTTATTATATTATTTTTAATTGCTCCATTTGGTTGGTTGTCCTGACTGGAAGTGTTTGGGCCCCATTAGTGGAGAAGACACTGATTGCAGAACACTGTGAAAATAAAGCACTGTGTCTGGAGTTGGCCACAAAACTACCCTGGTCATGCATTATTCACAATCCCTACTATTCACATGGCGTCTCATACTGTACAGTAGGCCCAAAACAACACTGACATGCGCCGTGAACGCAAACACTCACGCACAGGGTTTACAACTACATAATAATATTCAACACACTGACAGGAATTCTTAGCCCTCTTAATATTAATTGTTGAAGCAAAACATAATTATGTTGAATTTATGCACTTGATGTAGACATAAAAGTTGTTTATCATACGACACATATAACTGCCAAAATAAAGGAAACACCAACATAAAGTGTCTTAATAGGGCGTTGGGCCACCATGAGCCAGAACAGCTTCAATACACTTTGGCAAAGATTCTACACGTGTCTGGAATTCTATTGGAGGGATGCGACACCATTCTTCCACTAGAAATTCCATGATTTGGTGTATTGTTGATGGTGGTGGAGAACGCTGTCTCAGGCGCCGCTCCAGAATCTCCCATAACTGTTCAATTAGGTTGAGATCTGGTGACTGAGACGGCCATGGCTAATGGTTTACATCGTTTTCATGCTCATCAAACCATTCAGTGACCACTCGTGGCCAGGGCCGGATTAAGAAATCATAGGCCCTCAGGGCTTAGTTTTTTTTTCTTGCCACCTCCCCTCGTCCCCCCCTCATCCACCAAGATGCAATTTGACGCGTGGTAAATTTACTGTTGAAGAAAAATACCCTTTATAATAAAGCCAATAACGTTTGCCATGTGGCATAGGCTACAGTTGAGCAGAAGCGTTTTTTAGGATTTCTACACATGGGAAACATTTTTGTAGGGTATGAAAAAAAATCAGCCTCTTAAAAACACATTTCATGCAATTCTACATCATTTACATGACAGAAGACGTTAGCTGAATCTTTTTTAATACCACACAAATGACCGAAATGACTGGCTACTCTGACACCACAAAATGAGATCAACCTGGTATTGAATTCAAACAAACAATAGCCCAGGCCAATGAAGCGACACACAGATTGTACAATATTAGGAGCCAATATATATATACTATATATACAGTGTCAGTCAAAAGTTTGGACACACCTACTCATTCAAGGGTTTTTCTTTATTTTTACTATTTTCTACATTGTAGAATAATAGTGAAGACATCAAAACTATGAAATAACACATGGAATCATGTAGTAACCAAAAAAGTGTTTAACAAATTATTAAAAGTAGCCACCAGCTTGACATTCTTGATGCAACTCTTGGCATTCTCTCAACAAGCTTCATGAGGTAGTAATCTGGAATGCATTTCAATCCATTTTAGAATAAGGCTGTAATGTAACAAAATGTGGAAATGGTCAAGGTGTCTGAATACTTTCCGAAGGCACTGTATGTCTATGGCCACAACGCAACAAGCTGTAGCCTATATTTGTCTCGCATGCTTCCCAAACTGCAGCGTTCCCGACTGTAGACATACATGTAACTGCCAAAATAAAGGAAACACTTGAGTAAACAAGGGATGATATGGTGTGAGGTGCATTTTCCTGGCATGGCTTAGGTCAACTTAATCTATGCCAAGGGGCATTGAAGCTGTTCTGGCAGCTTGTGGTGGCGCAACATCCTTTTAAAACACTTTAGTTTCAAGTTTTAATGTCACATGCAGAGAAATGCCTTTCTTGCTAGCTCTAACCCCAACAATGCAGTAATCAATAACAATGTAATACTAAAACTATCAAGGTAGAACAAAAACACACAATATATAAAAACAAGAAATAAGAAGAACATGATAAAGTAAGTAAGCATACTATATACAGGGTCAGTTCCAGTACCATATTTATAATGTGTAGGGATACTGGCGTGATAGAGGTAGATATGTTTAGGGGTAAGGTGACTAGGCATCAGGATATATGATAAACAGAGTAGCAGCAGCGTACGTTATATGATGATTGTATGTTAGTGGGTGTGTGTAGAGGCAGGATAACTGTATGTGCATATTATCTATGTGTGAGAAAATGATAGAGTGAGTGTTTTTATATGTGTTGGAGTATCAGTGTGTGTAGTGTGTAGGGCCCTGTGCCCTGTGCATAGAGACAGTGTAAAAATAAGAATAAAATACAAGGGTCAACTCAGATAGTCTGTGCAGCCATTTTGTTAGCTATTTAGCAGTCTTATGGCATGTGGATGCTGTTCAGAAGCCTGTTGGTGTCAGACTTGATGCACCGATACCGCTTGCCGTGCAGAAGCAGAGTGAACAGTATTGAGCTGGAGTATTTAATTATTTTCCGGGCCTTCCTTTCTCGCAACCTGATATAGAGTTCCTATGTTGGTGTTTCCTTAATGTTGGCAGATACCTTATGTGCTTGTGGTAAAACTTAATTCACAGTTGTTCTTTTATAAACTACGGGCTTGCGCACAGACTCACACAATTGACCAGTCACATTTATTTATTATGCAGTTAATTTTTTTAATTTGTGTTAATCAGTTACCCTATCAAGGCAGGGCCGCCCAGTTACCCACGTGGGCCCCTACCTCCTCTCCTCGCCCCATCTGAGGATTTTTTGGGGCTGTCTCTTTGGCCCCCCACAGGCCTGGGCCCAGGGGCTTCAGCCCTGATAAGCCCCTGCATTAAACCGGCCCTGCTCTTGCCCTGTGGATTGGGGCCTTGCCATGGTAGTCAAAATAATGGCCTGCCCAGCATTTTTATGGCCCTAAGCATGATGGGACGTTACTTTCTTAAATAACTCAGGAACCACACCTGTGTGCAAACACCTGCTTTCAATATACTTTATATCCCTCATTTAATCAAGTGTTTCCATTATTTGGGCAGTTACCTGTACATTGACTGTGATAATCTGCAGTGTACTCAGATGTGAAAATCGAGAGAAACAATGTTTTCTTATTGTCTTCTTTGAATATCAATGAAAAATGTCCGCCATTCATGTGTAATCTGAAAATGTTTGCTCTTTTTTTCAGTCCTGGTACCTGGGGAACTAAACAACACAAGGATAAGCGAAAAGGGCATGGACACGTGGATTTGAGATTCAACACTTTTTGTGGAATTAAGAAAAAAGAAAAAAAAGAGATGCAAGAGGGAAAATGTATATATATGCAGTATATATACAGTATGTATATATATAAATATATGTGTGCATATATATTTATATATGTATATCAACATAAAATATGCTTCAACACACCTTTTTGGAATAAAAGACAGAGGGGGAGAGAGCGAGGCCAAGGAGAGAAAGAAGATAGAAAGAGAAGAGGATGTTTGGGCAGCCAGAAGTAACTGTGGGGCAGAGACATGACCCCATGAACCCAGTACCCCCATACCCCCCCCCCCCCCCCCCGCTACAGGTGCTGCTTCTTCATATATGCAAAATAAGTATTCTTTATTTTCTTAATCAACAAGAAAGAGAAGAATTCAGTTCCAGTGATCATACTTTTCCACACTTCTTCTGGGACGGTAAAAACATATTCTTTTTGAAAGTAGGGAGGGGAGGCTGGTTGCGCATGGTCAATAACCTCCCTTTACCTACAGAAACAAAAGTCTACTTTTCATCAAATTTGATAGACAATCATGTAGTTACTTTGTTTAAAGGGGGGGGGGGGTTCAAGATTTCCTTTAACACAGTCCATTTTTGGTCATTTTTTAAATAAACACTGAGCTTCAGTGGCTTGAGAAAGTATTCACCCCCCATGGCATTTTTCCTATTTTGTTGCCTTTAGAATTAAAATGGATTTTGGGGAGGTTTGTATCATTTGATTTACACAACATGGCTACCACTTTAAAGATGCTAAATATTTTTTCTTGTGAAACAAACAAGAAATAAGACAAAAAAACAGAAAACTTGAGCGTGCATAACTAGTCACCCCCAAAGTCAATACTTTGTAGAGCCACCGTTTGCAGCAATTACAGCTGCAAGTCTCTTGGGGTATGTCTCTATAAGCTTGGCACATCTAGCCACTGGGATTTTTGCCCATTCTTCAAGGCAAAACTGCTCCATCTCCTTCAAGTTGGATGGTTTCCGCTGGTATACAGCAATCTTTAAGTCATACCACAGATTTTCAACTGGATTGAGGACTGGGCTTTGACTAGGCCATTCCAAGACATTTAAATGTTTCCCCTTAAACCCCTCAAGTGTTGCTTTAGCCGTATGATTAGGGTCATTGTCCTGCTGGAAAGTGAACATCCGTCCCAGTCTCAAATCTCTGGAAGACTGAAACAGGTTTCCCTCAAGAATTTCCCTGTATTTAGCGTCATCCATCATTCCTTCAATTCTGACCAGTTTCCCAGTCCCTGCTGATGAAAAACATCCCCACAGCATGATGCTGCCACCACCATGCTTCACTGTGGGGATGGTGTGTTCTCGGGGTGATGAGAGGTGTTGGGTTTGTGCCAGACATAGTGTTTTTGTTGATGGCCAAAAAGCTCAATGTTAGTCTCATCTGGCCTGAGTACCTTCTTATATATTTTTGGGGAGTCTCCCACATGCCTTTTGGCTAACACCAAACGTGTTTGCTTATTTTTTTCTTTAAGCAATGGCTTTTTTTCTGGCCACTCTTCCGTAAAGACCAGCTCTGTGGAGTATATGGCTTAAAGTGGTCCTATGGACAGATACTTTAATCTCCGCTGTGTAACTTTGCAGCTCCTTCAGGGTCATCTTTGGTCTCTTTGTTGCCTCTCTGATTAATGACCTCCTTGCCTGGTCTGTGAATTTTGGTGGGCGGCCCTCTCTTGGCAGGTTTGTTGTGGTGCCATATTCTTTCCATTTTTTTTAAATAATGGATTTAATGGTGCTCCGTGGGATGTTCAAAGTTTCGGATATGTTTTTATAACCCAACCCTGATCTGTACTTCTCCACAACTTTGTCCCTGACCTGTTTGGAGAGCTCCTTGGTCTTCATGGTGCCGCTTGCTTGGTGGTGCCCATCGCTTCATAGCAAAGGGGGTGAATACACATGCACGCACCTCTTTTCTGTTTATTTATTTTTTAGAATTTTTTGAAACAAGTTATTTTTTTTCATTTCACTTCACCAATTTGGACTCTTTTGTGTATGTCCATTACATGAAATCCAAATAAAAATCCATATAAATGACAGGTTGTAATGCAACAAAATAGGAAAAACGCCAAGGGGGATGAATACTTTTGCAAGGCACTGTAAGTGTCTTTTATGAGGCACGGATCAGAAGGATCAGGTTTTAGAGCAGTACAGAGCATCGCGAAAGGACAGGTACTGTAACAGGTGTTTGTAAGTCTTCACAATAACTGAGACGCCCTTTTGTGCCTGTCAACTGTTGTGTATTTGTGTTGACATTTGTTTGTGTGTGCATACAATTCAAACATAATGAAACCCCCTCTTGCCCCACTCTTGAGATAATATTGCATAAAGTTTTGATTAATGTAGATAACAGGGGTTTATTCTGCTTAGTGACAAAGGAGATCAGAAATAGTTTTGTCACTATTGAGAAACTATTGGGTGTAGAGGAGAGATGTTTTCTTTATTTTTTTGTGTATTCCGTTTAAATTGCATTGACATTACAGGCATTGCACTACTATAATTAATGCATTTTTCCTTTTTAGCAGCTATCTTTTGGCCTATTCATATTAAAATGCTGCAAGTCAAAGGTAGTTTTAGGATTATGTTGTAGAAACTACTATGTTGTGTTCTTTAGGTAGCAGGGTACATGAGCTATCGATTAGAACAATCCAAACCTACTGTGTTTCAGATATTCTATGCTCTAATGGAAGTTTCCTTGTGTATGTTGAGGTACAGGGAATCCTGACAGGTTTAGGGCATCACACCGTTTTGGATCTCTCTCTACATTCTGTGTATCTACGTCACATCTTTATTCTTTTACTCATGCTGTTTTTATATAATCGAAAAACAAAATGAATTTATGATTGTCTTTTGTACAGCAGATCACAGACTTTAGATGAGTCGATGAGATCATTAGAAGCGTGGCTGTAAAGGTAACCATTGATAGTGCCACCATTGGCCCCAAACCTAATGGTTTCTATGCCAACGGTACTGCATGTTTCCATGTTTGCACATGGCAGAATTCTGTCTCATTGACAAGGAGCAACTGACTGGCCAGCAGTGTCCATTACCAGTCTATTTAGTAAGACCTATCTTTAGAGGTTTTGTCCCTGGGTCTCATTTGCTGATGCAATGCAAAGTTTGTGACAACAGACTTTGTTGCAGCATGTTTTGGGATGAATGCAGAATTCATCTTTATAAATAGAAAACAACATCAGGGCTTGAGACTCCTCAATCAAACCCAAACCATATATACAGCCATGAAAAGTGCCTAAGACATAGCACGAGTTCTTTTCTCCTTTCTTTGTATTTTAGTTTTTGTTTGTTTGAAGTACTGCAAGCCTCAATGACTTCTAGGCAGGCAACAGAAGTGGTGGGAAAGAGAGGTGTGACACACAGAGGGGGAGAAGGTATGGAGAGCTCACAGCCCTAACCCGTCTCCAGCCAAATGCACCTTCCACGTGTTTTTCTGAGCACAGGCTTCTCATTGGTGGTTAGCTGGGGACAAGCCAAGAAAAGACATAACATAAAACCCTGCTATCAGCAATGACATCATGAAACCAACATATCAAAGCGCTATATATATATATATATATATATATAGAGAGAGAGAGAGAGAGAGAGAGAGAGGGAAACTGTATGTATAGTTCAGATATGGCTCATTAAAACAGAAACACTTCTAGGGAATAATGTCATACATGCTGGTTACAAAAAGCAAACCTTTAGATACGGCTTTGCAATGGTGTTCCAATTCACATCTGTTATCTATATACAGAATACCTACAATGACTTGTTTTAAAGGTGCTGATATGAAATGATACTGATATATATATTCATGCATGGTGCTTTCAAAAGAAAATCATGAGATTCTAGCTCTATTGACCACCATAATGCTGACATGGGTGCATGGCAGAAACTCTTACTACCCTTCTGAAGCTTACCCTCCCCCCTAGCCCCTCCTCCCTCTAATCTATGGAACAGAGAGTAAATAATACTGATGGGTTCTTACCTTTTTACCTAATCATTTGGATTTTTTATTCCCTATTGTTAACTTCTATTTTGCACGATATTTTATATAACACATTATGTGCCTTGCCTTTAGTTAAGAACAATAATACATGATAAAAATAATGTAAATTCATTTCTCTTTTTAGTATAACCGGTAACGCTGCAAAAAAGACAAAAAACATTGCTGCATGTTTGATTGCTTGTCATTATCCAGTTTAGATGAATACAGTAGTAGATTAAGTAGTGACAGATTGGATTGTCTTTTCACCCTTTCCCTTTTGTGGGTATTATAGACTAGTATTATCGACTAGTATTATAGACTAGTATTATCGACTAGTATTATAGACTAGTATTTGTCTTTCCATCACATGGAACCCTTGCTGCATTTGAATCTTGTTAATTTCTTTGTTTTATTGACTCTCGTGGCTTTCCCCTCTCATTATGTCTTCCAGCTTGGTGTAATTCAGTATGTGAAATATGCAATTCTCGTTTCCTCTGCTCAGCATTTGCTGAAGTTGTATTTTGCCCCCTTTTTAAAGCTCTTCTTCAATGATAAAGAATGTGTGGCAAGAATGAGTGAAAATGTGCAATTACTCCAATTCAAGGATGGGCAACTTTTCTCCATGCTAGCAAACACAGCTGATTAAACAAATTGCATTTTAATCTGAAGATCATGATTAGTTGATTATTGGAGTCAGAGGACTGGAGTTGCTCATCCCAGCTCCAATTCAAGATGTTGATTTTTGCCTATTTGATTTAGTTGATTGACTCTGCAACTGGAGGTCAGAGCTAGAGAGGGTAGAGAGCTGTGAAGGTTGTGTTGTAGGTGACCAGTGATCAGGCTCCTAGCATGGAACAGAGATTTAAAGCACTGAGCTGGGCTCACATGTCCTCCAGCACCATGGCTATATCTGCCCCTGCAGACATAATGTTTTGACACCAAATGACCAGAGCTGAATATGGGGTACATTTGGTCCCCCTATTTTCTTACATTACATCCTACGAACCCCCTATACGCAGAAAGGCAAATCCAAGCACTTTAATAACTGTTCAAACGGGAACATCACAAAATAATTAATCTCTATACATATATTAAGCCAAGGGAAATTACTAATTTGGAATTGTTTAAGGATAAAGCTGAAGTTTCAGAGACAAATTCTTTACATGGAATGCTAACTGTGTTATTACGTAATGTGTCAATGGTGAGCAGTGCACAGTGCTTCACATCTCTCTTTTTGTGTTTGTGTTTTATGTATGAGAGAAAGAGTGTGTGTGTGTGTGTGTGTGTGTGTGTGTGTGTGTGTGTGTGTGTGTGTGTGTGTGTGTGTGTGTGTGTGTGTGTGTGTGTGTGTGTGTGTGTGTGTGTGTGTGTGTGTGTGTGCACGTGTGCGTGCGTGCGTGTAAGTGTGTGTGTGTGTGTAAGTGTAAGTGTTTGTGTGTGTAAGTGTAAGTGTTTGTGTGTGTGTGTTTGGCTAGGTAGCCTCACCTACCATAGTACTTTGTCGGTTCTCAGATTGCACATACATAAATCACCCGATAGCAGAGAGAGAGATTATTTGGTGTGTTCAAAAACGCTAATTTAGGAAGACTGAAAATCAAAGGAGAGCGAAAAAAATATGGGTTATTTTAGCACTACTAGATAGAATTGTCTGAGGGGAGTAGAAATGGGTGACAAACTAGTGCTGTGAGATGCAATAATGACATGAAAAATGCCCCTACCCAATTGTATACCTTGATCAGTAATCTGTGACTTAGATTAACGTTTTTGCATCTCACTGCATTTCCATGGGGTTAGGGGGTCAAATTATTTCACTGCGAATATGCACACTACCTGGATTGGTTTGAAATTAAATGATCAAAATCAGTAAAATAAAGTTTCATAACACTGGCTACAATCGAATGTTAAGCTTTACAGTGGGGAGAACAAGTATTTGATACACTGCCGATTTTGCAGGTTTTCCTACTTACAAAGCATGTAGAGGTCTGTAATTTTTATCATAGGTACACTTCAACTGTGAGAGACGGAATCTAAAACAAAAATCCAGAAAATCACATTGTATGATTTTTAAGTAATTAATTTGCATTTTATTGCATGACATAAGTATTTGATCACCTACCAACCAGTAAGAATTCCGGCTCTCACAGACCTGTTAGTTTTTCTTTAAGAAGCCCTCCTGTTCTCCACTCATTACCTGTATTAACTGCACCTGTTTGAACTCGTTACCTGTATAAAAGACACCTGTCCACACACTCAATCAAACAGACTCCAACCTCTCCACAATGGCCAAGACCAGAGAGCTGTATAAGGACATCAGGGATAAAATTGTAGACATGCAACAGGCTGGGATGGGCTACAGGACAATAGGCAAGCAGCTTGGTGAGAAGGCAACAACTGTTGGCGCAATTATTAGAAAATGGAAGAAGTTCAAGATGACGGTCAATCACCCTCGGTCTGGGGCTCCATGCAAGATCTCACCTTGTGGGGCATCAATGATCATGAGGAAGGTGAGTTATCAGCCCAGAACTACACGGCAGGACCTGGTCAATGACCTGAAGAGAGCTGGGACCACAGTCTCAAAGAAAACCATTAGTAACACACTACACCGTCATGGATTAAAATCCTGCAGCGCACGCAAGGTCCACCTGCTCAAGCCTGCGCATGTCCAGGCCCGTCTGAAGTTTGCCAATGACCATCTGGATGATCCAGAGGAGGAATGGGAGAAGGTCATGTGGTCTGATGAGACAAAAATAGAGCTTTTTGGTCTAAACTCCACTCGCCGTGTTTGGAGGAAGAAGAAGGATGAGTACAACCCCAAGAACACCATCCCAACCGTGAAGCATGGAGGTGGAAACATCATTCTTTGGGGATGCTTTTCTGCAAAGGGTACAGGATGACTGCACCGTATTGAGGGGAGGATGGATGGGGCCATGTATCGCGAGATCTTGGCCAACAACCTCCTTCCCTCAGTAAGAGCATTGAAGATGGGTCGTGGCTGGGTCTTCCAGCATGACAACGACCCGAAACACACAGCCAGGGCAACTAAGGAGTGGCGCCGTAAGAAGCATCTCAAGGTCCTGGAGTGGCCTAGCCAGTCTCCAGACCTGAACCCAATAGAAAATCTTTGGAGGGAGCTGAAAGTCCGTATTGCCCAGCGACAGCCCCGAAACCTGAAGGATCTGGAGAAGATCTGTATGGAGGAGTGGGCCAAAATCCCTGCTGCAGTGTGTGCAAACCTGGTCAAGAACTACAGGAAACGTATGATCTCTGTAATTGCAAACAAAGGTTTCTATACCAAATATTAAGATCTGCTTTTCTGATGTATCAAATACTTATGTCATGCAATAAAATGCAAATTAATTACTTAAAAATCATACAATGTGATTTTCTGGATTTTTGTTTTAGATTCCGTCTCTCATAGTTGAAGTGTACCCATGATAGAAATTACAGACCTCTACATGCTTTGTAAGTAGGAAAACCTGCAAAATCGGCAGTGTATCAAATACTTGTTCTCCCCACTGTATGTACCACGTGTAGATTATTATTTAGATGGTGAGTAAGTGCGTAGTATAATTTTGAGGTCCTCCACATTTAGGTCCATTGTGTGGAATCTACAAATCCACTTTATGTTGTTTTCAATATTAGCCCTGTACTTCAGAAGTATCAACTGACCTAGTCAGAATCACGGTATAGAGAATGAAAACAACACAAAATCTTTTCATAGCTGACTTGCTGATTTAAAAAAATATATATGTTTTACTGAAAGATGCCAAGATGCTTCATTAGTTCATTTTTTTTAAATTAGAGGGTAGATGATAATTTATCATTTCTTACTACGTAGTGTAATGGGAGTATATTGAACAAGAGAGGATATTGTGTATTTTTTCAGCAGGGTCAGAAAAGGCCATGTAAAAGTTTGTTATGCAGTGTACAGTGTTGTTTCTGTAATGGATATTGCAATGCTGGTAGCTATTAAAATTTTGCTGCAAGCAATTGAGAATTTAAGAAAAATGGCAGAACAAGAGGTATTGTTTACATGCCCGTCTTAAGATCTTGGTGATGACGGTTTATGTGTCCCGGTTCACAGTCCCAGGTTGAAGTGGAGTGCTGTAGCAAAGGCATTCCATCAAATCCATAAGATCCTCAAGCTAAACAAAATGCTGCGATCATTCAGCAAGCAATTTGATATTTGTTAAACAGGTCATGTGTTGAGGCAAGAGTCTGCTCCTGATCAAAGATCGCCCACATTATGGGTGTGTCTTGTGTGGTCCCTGGGGGCTTTCATTCATCCAAAAAGGAAAAGACCAACTGATGTGTTAACCATACACAACACTGTACAGTCAGTGGTCTATGGAGCACAAGGCCCATAATCAAGTCACAATATTCTCCTTCTAGTTTTCAGCACAGTCCAATTACTGCTGTAGTATCTGAGGTCTCCAAAGTGCCAATGTTTGGTAGCGCTGAAGAATCCTGAAGCTTACTGTATGTCGACTTATTAGGCATTTCAAAATACTACATTTGTACGTTTTCAATACAATTAGTGGAAATAGAGAAATAATCCTCTGTAAAGTCCCCCCCTGGTTCTAACTGTACAGTAGCAGCAGACGCTGGAGCCTCATGACATTTCCTGTGAAGATTTGCACTGCTCCACACTCACCTCTCCAGTTCAGTTTACCCTCCAGCCTGGGTCTGACTGGGACACATAGGGACAGGGGTCTGACGCCACCGTAGTCTAGCCAGCACAGTGGGTCTACAATAGGTGTTCAGCACACAGTCTTCTTATTTCATTTGCTTTTTGTAACTAAACACAGCTATACAGTATATTGTTATGACACCGACAGAGACTTTTGTTTTTAGAGCAGGGTGCTACCCCCAACACTTTTTAAAGTGGCCACAGGTGATGGTTGAACTTACTCTGAAAGACATTAATATGCATTCAATACTGACACATTTAAAATATTATCTTATTTTATTTCAAAACCCTTACTAATGTTTTTGTAGTAGTTATTGTTATCATTGTGATTATTGTAGGATTGTTACATTTTGGACTCATTATCCTATGTATAAATGCTTACAGTATATCAATGAGAATGAAAAAGACAAAATGTATATAAAAACTTTTTTTCTGTATTGTATAAGAAAGTACATGTTTATGTTGTGTGTTTAAATGTAGTTGTCTTAAGTTGTGGCCACGCCACAAAATATAATAATTACTTCTTAAGGATCTGCTATGGTTGGTGTGAGCTCACCACCGATTGCTGCATGCCTTTTTAAAGAAGGTACCTGTATTTGATTTTATCAACCCTGAAACCTGGACAGTAATTTCAGCATCACTTGTTGTCATTTTAAACAGAGACAAAACCTTCAGTAAGCCTCAAGGGGATATGCAAATTCCATTGCCATTTCTTTTTGCTTTTTTCCCACAATTCATCTAACAGTTCTGCATTTCTTTTTTTGAACTGTTGTCGTGCAAGCTTCAAAGAACTCACACACTTTCCTTCTATTTGGACGATTGCACTAGATAAACTGGTATTGACTATTTTGTTTAAGGAAACTTTTAAAGATGTACTTCTCTGGAAATCTTTCTGAAGCTCAACCTTTGATGTGTAGGAATGCTGATTGTGTGAGAGAGATGGAGCGAGAAAGTGAGAAAACAGCTGCTTGTAACAAGCTAAGAATATTATTCCCCGTGTATTGCCCCTTTCGTCGTTTATAGTTAGAGAACTCACTGAGTGCATCACTTGAAAGTCCACCCAGGTGGTACATTTTTGGTTTGTGGGATTCAGGCTTGAAAAGTTATTGGTTCAGTCCTAGACAATCAACGTCGGGGCTGACAGTCGTAATAGTTTTGCCGTAGTCCATACAAGGTGTGGTCAGTGTGTTTGTGTGTGTTTTTGGTCAGGCACGGTGTGCAGATGAAGCACAGTCCTCTGGTGGTGCAGGTGTGAGGCCCAACACTGCTCCGAGTGCCTTTCTTCTAGCAGTGAGGCGTTGTTGTGAATGTTACTCTAGTTTTACTCAAGGATGCACTGCTCTGCTCCACCCAGAGACTTGCTACTGATTGATGTGAGGCTGAGGGAGGTGTGTATGGTAGCTCATGCTGCAGCTGCAACAGGTATGGGTCCAGAATGACAAGAGAAGTCTTTAGACATGGTGCACCACAACCTTGAAGATTAGAATATGGAAAAAGTTGATTTACTATATTGGCCTTTGATTTTTCTTCACGTTTTTTTAACTGATGTAATTTATCGTTATGCAATTGGTACAGTATATAGATTAGAATGATGTAGTTTATAGTGTTTCGTGCCGGAACTCTGAATTTCCCCTATGCAATTAAGGGCTGGTATACCCTGTCAGGGTAAACACCTGGGAATCTGATACCTATTAATATGAATTCATAAGTTCGTAGTTACTCTTAGCAACAATCACTATCCAGACAGACTCTTAAGATGATTTATTTACCTACAATTAGAATTGGCACTGGATTAAAATGGTCCTGTTAGAGTTTCAAGATTATTTCTTCAGAGAGATGAAATACTTAGCAGCACACCAGTCAAAAGTGTAGAATGACCAGACTTGTATGTTTGTGAGAGTTTTAGGGAATCAGTAGATGGTGAGCCAAGCCATGTTCAGTTAGATAAAGGTAGTGGTTTTACTTTTATTGTATTTTGTTTTTCCTATTCCCCTGAATGATCAGTTAGTGGTGTTTTTTTTATGCAAATGGAGGTAAAATCTCAAACGAGAAGGTGAGCGGTAAACAGTCTCCACAATCCTCTTGTTACTGTATGAAGAGACATCAAGCACAGAATGGAGGCCACAACTCTCAGAGAGGTGTCACAATATAGTTTTTGTGGTGAAATGTGCTTCTGTTCACACAGTGTATAAAACTAACTGTTATGTTTGGTCTCAATATTTTACTTTCAACAAACCAGCAGGTAAAGCAACACTTACATGTGGATACTGAATACCAAAAATGATTTCAACAAGCAGTGCCTGTCATTTTACGGCTAATTCTTTTTCATTAATTTTCTGCCATTGCCCTTCTCAAGTTCTGATGTACATAGTGTTTGTACTCTAAGCTGCTGGAGGTCATTCTGACTTTGTGTGGGACTGTGTTTAGTGCCTGAGCCCCACTCTCACATTGGCTTCTGCTCATAGCTTTCCACACAAACTGTCCCAATGAGGTCCTACTGTACTCTGCTACAAGGTGAAGGGCACCCACTGGCCAATGGCAATGGCCTTTTGCTATGGAGGTGAAAAGCCATAAAAACCAAGTGCAGTTATGGAGATCTGTTCATGTTATTGATGATCCATATCACAGACTTACTGACATGTCAACACCAAGAAGCCCCACCCACAATAGAGGAAAGAACAAGGCGACATTTTAATGAGGGCTCTTTTTACACAAATCAAATATCTCACTTGATCTTCAACTGCTTAATGCCGCGTTCATGTGCTAGTCAGAACTAGAAAAACTCTGAAATGTCTCATTTGTTAACTTGGTTGAATGCGGCACGTGTATAACTACAACCAGTTAGCAAATCGGAGATTTCAGAGTTTCCTAGTTCCGACTAGCACGTGAATGCTGCATAAGTCTACTTGGTGCCCCAACCTTTTCTTGACAATTGGTTTATTTTCATATTTTTCTGGGCCTGTACTGTATGTTGATTCATTCTATAAGCATGCTGTTTTTCTCAGTGTGATGAAGTTGGTTGGCTGGAGGAGGGAAGAGATCAAGATGTTTCTCAGAGAGCATTCTAATGCAGTGTTAAATTTTAAGAATTTTTTTCTTCTCATTATTCTTTACAAATATTACCATAGTAGTTATTCATTAATCACTTGCTTGCTGCACAGACATACACACTTCACACCAGGAAAGAGCATGTGGACATTTAGTTCTGACACATCCGGTGGAATAGAGCAGAGAACAGATTCATAGCGCACACGGGTCACTTTGAACTGCTTGTGATTTTATTTTCCTTTTTGAAAACTTTAGTACAAAAGAATCAGCAAAGGTCAGTAATAACTTGTCTGTTAATTATTTGAAATGACTCTCATATAGGAAAACTAAATTTGCCATGTGTTTTTGAACTGGTGTGGGGGAAATGTACAGCTTTACCAATATTTCATTATAACATTGTATTCAGCCATCGCTGTTAGCAAATGCTCATAAATACATTACTGGAAGTGAGTGTGTTTCCCTATGCAAAAAAAGTATACAAAATAATAAACAAGCTATGCTACAACTCAGTGATGTGTCCTTGTTATTTTTATATTTCCATTGTTCATTCAATATAAATGACATTTACAGTACTGTATATGCCTTGTAATTCTGTTTTTCTTTTCAAATTCAATTGTGATCTTGACAATTATATCGTCATTAAGGGTAATTGCAATGTTACTCATTTTGACAATGAGGAATGACTAATAAGTTACTAATTTGAAGCAGCAGTCAGTGTTTTCCTTCTCAACTCAGAGATGTCTGTTGAATGTCAAATCTCATTCATTTAGATTTCTCAATTGAAATCAATATCTATTCTGCTGTAAAACTTGTCCCCGGACCAACAAAAGCATTTGCCTTGGAAGGAATGCACTTTGGAAGCAGTCTTTCCCTGGCTGAAGGTCGGGAGTGGAAGAGGAGCTGTGGGGGGCGTCTGGCTGTGTGGAACTGAAGATACTGTGAACAGAGTTCTGATAGAAGCCAGTGAACTCCAGGGAGTCAGTGATGTGTCTGTGATCTGTGGCCTTGAGGTTGGGAAGCCCAGATAAGGCCAGGGCCGGTTGGCTGACAGAGCAGACACAACCAAGACCTAAAGACCTAAAGACAACCAGGACTTCAGGAAACAGCAGAGGGAGCACCCCCCTATCCACATCGACGGGTCAGTAGTGGAGAAGGTGGAAAGTTTTAAGTTCCTCGGTGTACACATCACGGACAAACTGAATTGGTCCACCCACACAGACAGCGTTGTGAAGAAGGCGCAGCAGCGCCTCTTCAACCTCAGGAGGCTGAAGAAATTCGGCTTGTCACCAAAAGCACTCACAAACTTCTACAGATGCACAATCGAGAGCATCCTGTCGGGCTGTATCACCGCCTGGTACGGCAACTGCTCCGCCCACAACCGTAAGGCTCTCCAGAGGGTAGTGAGGTCTGCAGAACGCATCACCGGGGGCAAACTACCTGCCCTCCAGGACACCTACACCACCCGATGTCACAGGAAGGCCATAAAGATCATCAAGGACAACAACCACCCAAGCCACTGCCTGTTCACCCCGCTATCATCCAGAAGGCGAGGTCAGTACAGGTGCATCAAAGCAGGGACCGAGAGACTGAAAAACAGCTTCTATCTCAAGGCCATCAGACTGTTAAACAGCCACCACTAACATTTAGCGGCCGCTGCCAACATACTGACTCAACTCCAGCCACTTTAAAAATGGGAATTGATGGAAATTATGTAAAAATGTACCACTAGCCACTTTAAACAATGCCACTTAATATAATGTTTACATACCCTACATTACCCATCTCATATGTATATACTGTACTCTATATCATCTACTGCATCTTGCCATCTTTATGTAATACATGTACCACTAGCCACTTTAAACTATGCCACTTTATGTTTACATACCCTACAGTACTCATCTCATATGTATATACCGTACTCTATACCATCTACTGCATCTGCCATGCCGTTCTGTACCACCACTCATTCATATATCTTTATGTACATATTCTTTATCCCTTTACACTTGTGTGTGTGTGTAAGGTAGTAGTTGTGGAATTGTTAGGTTAGATTACTTGTTGGTTATTACTGCATTGTCGGAACTAGAAGCACAAGCATTTCGCTACACTCGCATTAACATCTGCTAACCATGTGTATGTGACTAATAAAATTTGATTTTTTTTATTTATTTATTTATTTTTTTGAAGAGGAGCTAATTATAGCACCTCTGGCTCCTCATAACCCTCCATTTACATTACATTTAAGTCATTTAGCAGACGCTCTTATCCAGAGCGACTTACAAATTGGTTGTTTGTAATGTAACCCCCCTGGTCTGCCTCACCCATGCCTCCTGGAACACCTGAACATGTGACATAGAGAGAAAATATTGGCATTTCTTGGATGGTAAAAAATGTCACATTTGAAAATGTAATGATGCATAAAATGGTTACTGCCAAATGCACATATGCGTAAGCATACACAGTCTGTAGACACAACCAGTCCAAGGGACAATATACTTTTGCATTTGAGGGAAAAGTTTATTAGCTGACCTTTCAGTGTTTTTCTCAGTCAACCACAGACCCTCTGTTAATTTGTCCGAAATAGTTCAAATCTAACTTCTACTTATAATCAATTATTTCTATTAGTCAGTTACCTTTATTTACCTTGCAATTTCCCCTGGTTATTATGACCAATTGCATGAGAAATGTTTGACCATTTATCCCCACTACTAAATGTTTGATCTATCTCAAAGTTGTGGCTGTTTGGCAGTTTGATGGTATTACCTTGGCCATAAAATTGTACACTGGCTGCTTTGAAATGGTTCCATGTAAAGTTGTTAGCAGAAACACAGTTTAGTGAGGGTGGCTAGGTGAAACCCCAGGCCATTGCTGTATAATAGACACATTAGCAGTCCTGCAGTCTCGTTGTGTTGTGTTTTATCTACATAAACTGAAGAGTACAAAGCATTGCCCCATCTCTATCCATGCCATCACCCCTGTCCTTAAAAAAAGGTACTAACAATAGCATGTAAATCACTGGCAACTTATATAGCACTTACCTCAGGAGTCCAGCAGAGCAAAGTACTTTAATTCCAGGAGAATAAAAAGAAAAGCTGAACAGTTGGGGTTAAGGGTATGTCTTCTGTTAGGCTTGGCTGCAGGATTTGACATACCTGACTCTAATCATTCCTCAAGCCATTACCCTCAATATAGGTTTGTTGGAACCGAGCTTGGAAAAATACAATCTCAGCTTTGGAAAGGAAGTGAAGTTTTATTTCATTTTAATGATTCACAATAAAAAAAGACCAGCAACACTTTTGTCTAAGGGTGAGTGAGTGCAGAAATGCTTTCATTAAAAGGGGTATCGCGTACGTTGCATACACACCACAATCAAATAAACATAAGGGAATGTTTGTACAGCACTAACTCATTTTAACGTACACTGAGTCCGATTACTTGAAAGATACTTTTTGAATGTAGAGTGCAATTTAGGACAGGGCCCTTAAGAAATATACGTACAACTTCCCTATGGAAACATAGTGAGTAATGGCTCGAGCAATCCTTCCTCTGCTCTAGCTATCAAGAGCTGGAGACAATAAAATAAAAGAGAACCAGAGGAGAACAGCTCGCACAGAGACAGAAAAGAAGTGGCGCCAAGTGTGAGTAGTGTTTTGAAACTAAGCCATTGAATGAATGACTAATGGGGCGACTCCCATAGCGACTGAGCCACGAGCTGTAGGTCTTTCATACTGAAATGGCACCATCCACAGATCCAAAGAAAACAAATGCCTCAGAGACCAAGTCAGTTGTTTTTGCAAAGGCCCAACTGCATATAGATGAGGAGAGAAATAATTAAAGCCTGATTCATGAAAACTATAAAAACGTACAAAGGAACGTTTTAATTACACACTGTGCTGCATAGGACCTGCTACTAAGACAGTTGCCCCAGCCAGGTACTTACACATCAGCCTGGTGCTTCACTCCTGCAATTATTCTTGGCCTCTTAACTGTTATGACTTCAATTATCAATATACTGCAGATTTGACAGAGAAATCCCTGGGTGAACTCACTGCTTCTTTGCTGTTGATCCAATCATTTCTAGCAATGATACAAATGATTTTTCTTGTTAGGGTGAAATATAATTTCTTGGTGTCTGTTACTGTACTTGGTGTCAATGTGATGGTGGAATTTGCGCTTCAGATCAGAGATATGTACAGAAAGTGTCCAAAATGAACACTACAGAGGTTTAGATGGGAATACATATAGAAATTTTTCCATTCTACATTTTTCCTTTTGTCAAAGGATTACTTTCTGCTTTTATTAAAAAAGAGATGTAATCTTATAGTCTCTTTCTCGTATTGGATCGATCTAACAGAGATGACCACATATTAAAATGGCAAAACTGCTCATCTGATTCTGAATGTGAGGGGATGAGTGTGTGGCTCTTCTGGCTCCAGAATAAACAAAGCCAACAAAAGCACCAACTACTGCCAGGAAATATGAAGATGACGCCGCAGTTGAGCGATTTAACTTCAGATGCAGCATAAAATGTGAAATTTCCACACGTTGTAAAAACAGCCACGTTGAATTTCAAAAAGGGGTCTTTTATGCACTTTAAGGAAAATGTGTACGAGCCAACAACCAAATCAATCAAACATACATCAGAAAAACTAAACTAGCCAAAATTGGCAACATAGAAGTCCAATTTTGATAGTAACTGGTTGGAGTAAGTGGAGGATGGTAGTGTGTAGCCGAAAAACAGGCAACAAAATGTGACTCTGTGACTCTACATCCAATGTACAGAAGGTATAGAAGATGGTCCCGCTTTAAATTAAGTGCAGCTTATAAAGGCTTCATAAAGCCTTCATAAACACTACATCTGTTACAAATCATCTATAACCGTATGTTGTTTTATTTGTTTATTTATTTTATTTCACCTTTATTTAACCAGGTAGGCTAGTTGAGAACAAGTTCTCATTTAAAACGGCGACCTGGCCAAGATAAAGCAAAGCAGTTCGACACATACAACAACACAGAGTTACACATGGAATAAACAAACATACAGTCAATAATACAGTAGAAAAAAAGTCTATATACAGTGTGTGAAAATGAGGTAGGATACCGGAGGTAAGGCAATAAATAGGCCATAGTGGCAAAATAATTACAATATAGCATTTAAACACTGGAGTGATAGATGTGCAGAAGATGAGTGTACAAGTAGAGATACTGGGGTGCAAAGGAGCAAGAATAAATAAAATAGATAACAGTATGGGGATGAGGTAGTTAGATGGGCTATTTACAAATAGGCTATGTACAGGTGCAGTGATCTGTGAGCTGCTCTGACAGCTGGTGCTTAAAGCTAGTGAGGGAGATATGCTTTATAAAGGATTCATATACAGTGGGGCAAAAAAGTATTTAGTCAGCCACCAATTGTGCAAGTTCTCCCACTTAAAAAGATGAGAGAGGCCTGTAATTTTCATCATAGGTACACTTCAACTATGACAGACAAAATGAGAGAAAAAAATCCAGAAAATCACATTGCAGGATTTTTAATGAATTTATTTGCAAATTATGGTGGAAAATAAGTATTTGGTCACCTACAAACAAGCAAGATTTCTGGCTCTCACAGACCTGTAACTTCTTCTTTAAGAGGCTCCTCTGTCCTCCACTCGTTACCTGTATTAATGGGACCTGTTTGAACTTGTTATCAGTATAAAAGACACCTGTCCACAACCTCAAACAGTCACACTCCAAACTCCACTATGGCCAAGACCAAAGAGCTGTCAAAGGACACCAGAAACAAAATTGTAGACCTGCACCAGGCTGGGAAGACTGAATCTGCAATAGGTAAGCAGCTTGGTTTGAAGAAATCAACTGTGGGAGCAATTATTAGGAAATGGAAGACATACAAGACCACTGATAATCTCCCGCGATCTGGGGCTCCACACAAGATCTCACCCCGTGGGGTCAAAATGATCACAAGAACGGTGAGCAAAAATCCCAGAACCACACGGGGGGACCTAGTGAATGACCTGCAGAGAGCTGGGACCAAAGTAACAAAGCCTACCATCAGTAACACACTACGCCGCCAGGGACTCAAATTCTGCAGTGCCAGACGTGTCCCCCTGCTTAAGCCAGTACATGTCGAGGCCCGTCTGAAGTTTGCTAGAGAGCATTTGGATGATCCAGAAGAAGATTGGGAGAATGTCATATGGTCAGATGAAACCAAAATATAACTTTTTGGTAAAAACTCAACTCGTCGTGTTTGGAGGACAAAGAATGCTGAGTTGCATCCAAAGAACACCATACCTACTGTGAAGCATGGGGGTGGAAACATCATGCTTTGGGGCTGTTTTTCTGCAAAGGGACCAGGACGACTGATCCGTGTAAAGGAAAGAATGAATGGGGCCATGTATCGTGAGATTTCGAGTGAAAACCTCCTTCCATCAGCAAGGGCATTGAAGATGAAACGTGGCTGGGTCTTTCAGCATGACAATGATTCCAAACACACCGCCCGGGCAACGAAGGAGTGGCTTCATAAGAAGCATTTCAAGGTCCTGGAGTGGCCTAGCCAGTCTCCAGATCTCAACCCCATAGAAAATCTTTGGAGGGAGTTGAAAGTCCGTGTTGCCCAGCAACAGCCCCAAAACATCACTGCTCTAGAGGAGATCTGCATGGAGGAATGGGCCAAAATACCAGCAACAGTGTGTGAAAACCTTGTGAAGACTTACAGAAAACCTTTGACCTCTGTCATTGCCAACAAAGGGTATATAACAAAGTATTGAGATAAACTTTTGTTATTGACCAAATACTTATTTTCCACCATAATTTGCAAATAAATTCATTAAAAATCCTACAATGTGATTTTCTGGAGAAAAAAAATCTCATTTTGTCGGTCATAGTTGAAGTGTACCTATGATGAAAATTACAGGCCTCTCTCATCTTTTTAAGTGGGAGAACTTGCACAATTGGTGGCTGACTAAATACTTTTTTGCCCCACTGTATGTGACATAACAGTGTGACATAACCACCGATGTCAAATGTGACATAACCCACTATGTCAAATATAACATAAACCTGTGCTTTACAAAGGGTGGAATAAGCACCGCTTATACATCATATTAAATTGAGGCTTCAAAAAGCATTTATAACCTTGTCATGTATCTTGATATTTAACCTTTATTTGACGAGGCAAGTCAGTTAAAAACAAATTCTTACTTACAATGACGACCTACCCCAGACGACGCTGGGCCAATTGTGCACCATCCTATGGGACTCCCAATCACGGCCGGTTGTGATACAGCTTGGAATCGAACCAGGGTCTCTAGTGACGCCTCTAGCACTGAGATGCAGTACCTTAGACCGCTGCACCACTCGGGAGGCCATTGCAACTCCAGGATAGTGGGTTCGATTCCCGGGACCACCCATACGTAAACATTTATTCACGCATGACTGTTAGTCACTTTGGATAAAAGCGTCTTTAAATGTTATGTATTATATTATATTACTCCAAAATATTTCTAGGATGGCCAAACCTCTTTTTCTCTTGGGTGCATAGTTAATATTGGACCTGACCACAACCTTCCCCAAAATGCTGTGCAGCAGGATGACACATACTCTAAAGTGCAGTCATACACAATAAAAAACAATGGTAGGGACTTTTAAAATCCATTTAAATTCTTTGCCTACTTCTGTTGTTTTTTTTCCCAAAATTCTATTTTCTCAGTTTAAATTTAGTTTTTGAGTGTAGTTGCCCTTTAATTCAGTGAGAATGCCCTGAACTGTTGTTTGGTTAGCAGGTTTGCAGTAAGCGCACATATGATGATTATGTATTCCATATAAAGTATTATTCAGAGCCCCATGAAATGGCACCATACAGTATATACATTCTACTGACCCTATTGAGTATTCCCTACAATACTTTTACCGAGGCACCCAGAATAGTTATTGCTCTAAGCCAATGGTTCCCAAACTTTTCATAATCCGGTACCCCTTCAAATATTCAACCTCCAGCTGCGTACCCCCTCTAGCACCAGGATCAGCACACTCTCAAATGTTGCTTTTTGCCATCATTGTAAGCCTGCCACACACACACTATATGATATGTTTAATAAATGTAAGCACGAGTGTGAGTTTTTGTCACAACCCGGCACGTGGGAAGTGATAAAGAGCTCTTATAAGACCAGGGCACAAAGAATAATAAACTCCCTTTTTCAGGACCCTGTCTTTCAAAGATAATTTGTAAAAATCCAAATAACTTCACAGATCTTCATTGTAAAGGGTTTTAACACTGTTTCCCATGCTTTTAATGAACATGCACCTATGGAACGGTCGTTAAGATACTAACAGCTTACAGACTGTTGGCAATTAAGGTCACAGTTATGAAAACTTAGGACACTAAAGAGGCCTTTCTATGGACTCTGAAAAACACCAAAAGAAAGATGCACAGGGGCCCTGCTCATCTGTGTGAACGTGCCTTAGGCATGCTACAAGGAGGCATGAGGACTGCAGATGTGGCCAGGGCAATAAATTGCAATGCCAGTACTGTGAGACACCTAAGATAGCGCTACAGGGAGACAGGGCGGACAGCTGATTGTCCTCGCAGTGGCAGACCACGTGTAACAACACCTGCACAGGATCGGTACATCCGAACATCACACCTGCGGGACAGGTACAGGATGGCAACAACAACTGCCCGAGTTACACCAGCAACGCACAATTCCTCCATCAGTGCTCAGACTGTCCGCAATAAGCTGAGAGAGGCTGGACTGAGGGCTTGTAGGCCTGTTGTAAGGCAGGTCCTCACCAGACATCACCGGCAACAACGTCGCCTATGGGCACAAACCCACCGTCGCTGGACCAGACAGGACTGGCAAAAAGTGCTCTTCACTGACAAGTCGCGGTTTTGTCTCACCAGAGGTGATGGTCGGATTCGAAGGAATAAGCGTTACACCGAGGCCTGTACTCTGGAGCAGGATCGATTTGGAGGTGGAGGTTCCATCAAGGTCTGGGGAGGTGTGTCACAGCATCATCGGACTGAGCTTGTTGTTGTTGTAGGCAATCTCAACGCTGTGCGTTACAGGGAAGACATCCTCTTCCCTCGTGTGGTACCCTTCCTGCAGGATCATCCTGACATGACCCTCCAGCATGACAATGCCACCAGCTCGTTCTGTGCGTGATTTCCTGCAAGACAGGAATGTCAGTGTTCTGCCATGGCCAGCGAAGAGCCCGAATCTCAATCCCATTGAGCACGTCTGGGACCTGTTGGATCGGAGGGTGAGGGCTAGGGCCATTCCCCCCAGAAATGTCCGGGAACTTGCAGGTGCCTTGGTGGAAGAGTGGGGTAACATCTCACAGCAAGAACGGGCAAATCTGATGCAGTTCATGAGGAGGAGATGCACTGCAGTACTTAATGCAGCTGGTGGCCACACCAGATACTGACTGTTACTTTTGATTTTGACCCCCCCTTTGTTCAGGGACACATTATTCCATTTCTGTTAGTCACAATGTCTGTGTAACATGTTCAGTCTATGTCTCAGTTGTTGAATCTTATGTTCATACAAATATTTACACGTTAAGTTTGCTGAAAATAAACGCAGTTGACTGTGAGAGGATGTTTCCTGTTTGCTGACTTTATAATAATAATCAATAATCTTGCTCTTTATTTAACCGTTTTACATATAAAACCTTATTTGTTTCGAAAATTGTGAATAACTCACCACAGGTTAATGAGAAGGGTGTGCTTGAAAGGATGCACATAACTCTGCAATGTTGGTTTGTATTGGAGAGTCTCAGATCATTTCCCACACACAGTCTGTGCCTGTATGCTAGTGAGGGCTGAGAATAGTAGGCCAAGGCCAAGGCAAATTGGGAAACTCTGATACTCCGATTCAAAAATTGGAGGCAGGCCATTAAAGGTATTACACTGCTCAAAAAAATAAAGGGAACACTTAAACAACACAATGTAACTCCAAGTCAATCACACTTCTGTGAAATCAAACTGTCCACTTAGGAAGCAACACTGATTGACAATAAATGTCACATGCTGTTGTGCAAATTGAATAGACAAAAGGTGGAAATTAGAGGCAATTAGCAAGACAACCCCAATAAAGGAGTGGTTCTGCAGGTGGTGACCACAGACCACTTCTCAGTTCCTATGGTTCCTGGCTGATGTTTTGGTCACTTTTGAATGCTGGCGGTGCTTTCACTCTAGTGGTAGCATGAGACGGAGTCTACAACCCACACAAGTGGCTCAGGTAGTGCAGCTCATCCAGGATGGCACATCAATGCGAGCTGTGGCAAGAAGGTTTGCTGTGTCTGTCAGCGTAGTGTCCAGAGCATGGAGGCGCTACCAGGAGACAGGCCAGTACATCAGGAGACGTGGAGGAGGCCGTAGGAGGGCAACAACCCAGCAGCAGGACCACTACCTCCGCCTTTGTGCAAGGAGGAGCACTGCCA
Organism: Salvelinus alpinus; assembly: GCF_045679555.1. Classification (NCBI taxonomy): domain Eukaryota; kingdom Metazoa; phylum Chordata; class Actinopteri; order Salmoniformes; family Salmonidae; genus Salvelinus; species Salvelinus alpinus. The sequence goes on from NC_092091.1 coordinate 23,826,487, forward strand.
GAGCCCTGCAAAATGACCTCCAGCAGGCCACAAATGTGCAGTCATGTGAAATCCATAGATTAGGGCCTAATTTATTTATTTCAATTGACTGATTTCCTTATATGAACTGGAACTCAGTCAAATCTTTCAAATTGCTAAATGTTGTGTTTTATATTTTTGTTCAGAATAGTTGCATTACTGGATTTTTTAAAAGTTAATGTATTTGTATTGTTAAAAAAATAAAAAAAAATAAAGGAAATGTATGGTTTAAACATGTCTTTAATGTTTCTTTGTTTTAGCTGTTAGTGATAATTCACTAAGTGTTAATACATTTGTGTTTACATCACTAAGCCTTTATGTAAGATGGCGCCGGGGCAGAAGGCAGATGTTTTACGTACCCCCAACCGATTGTGTTTTTTGTTCGTTTATCTGCGCTGTTTGTAACTTATTGTTTTACTCTTTTTATACATAATGTTGCCACTACCATCTCTTATGACCGAAAATAACTTCTAGACATCAGGACTGCAATTACTCACCACGGGCTAGTAGAATCCTTGTTCTTCTTTCACAATCTTGAGGAGCCCGAGGCGGAGGATATACGGCTCCCTCGGGAACAGGCCCCGACCCCAGTAATCTGTGTGACAAGGAGGCGGCGTAAAAGAAGCAGGGGGGCGGGCTGCCTTCCGAGAAGTTAGAGGCGATCGTAGAAACCCCCACTTCCCTCAATTCTGCTAGCAAACATGCAATCTTTGGACAATAAAATGGACGAGTTACTGGGTTAAACTACCAAAGGGACAAAAACTGTAATATCTTATGCTTCACGGAGTCCTGGCTGAACGACGACAATATCAACATACAGCTGGCTGGTTATACAATGTACCGGCAGGATAGAACAGCGGCGTCTGGTAAGACAATGGGCGGCGGTCTATGTATTTTTGTCAACAACATTTGGTGCACGATATCTAAGGAAGTCTCGAGCTATTGCTCGCCTGAGGTAGAGTTTCTCACGATAAGCTGTAGACCACACTACCAACTGAGAGAGTTTTCATCTGTATTCTTTGTAGCTGTTTACATACCACCACAGTCAGAGGCTGGCACTAAAATAGCATTGAATGAGATGTATTCCGCCATAAGCAAACAAGAAAATGCTCACCCAGAGGTGGTTCTCCTAGTAGCCGGGGACTTTAATGCAGGGAAACTTAAATCAGTTATACCAAATTTCTATCAGCATGTTAAATGGTGCAACCATAGGGAAAAGAACTCTGGACCACCTATACTCCACACACAGAGATGCATGCAAAGCTATCCCTCGCCCTCCATTTGGCAAATCTGACCATTATTCCATCCTCCTGATTCCTGATTACATGCTAAACTTAAAGCAGGAAGCACCAGTGACTAGATCAATAAAAAAGTGGTCAGATGAAGCAGATGCTAAGCTACAGGACTGTTTTGCTAGAACAGACTGGAACGTGTTCTTGGATTCCTCCAATGACATTGAGGAGTACACCACATCTGTCATTGGCTTCATCAATAAATGCATCGATGACGTCGTCCCCACAGTGACCGTACGTACATACCCCAACCAGAAGCCATGGATTACAGGCAGCATCCACACTTAGCTAAAAGCTAGAGCTGCCGCTTTCAAGGAGCGGGACCCTAACCTGGAAGCTTATAAGAAATCCCGCTATGCCCTCCGATGAACCGTCAAACAGCCAAAGAGTCAATACAGGACTAAGATCGAGTCGTACTACACCGGCTCTGATGCTCGTCGGATGTGGCAGGGCCTGCAAACCGTTACAGACTACAAAGGGAAGCACAGTCGAGAGCTGCCCAGTGACACAAGCCTACCGGACGAGCTAAACTACTTCTATGCTCGCTTTGACGCAAATAACACTGAAACATGCGTGAGAGCACCAGCTGTACCGGAAGACTGTGTGATCACACTCTCCGCAGCCGATGTGAGTAAGACCTTTAGACAGGTCAACATTCACAAGGCCGCAGGGCCAGACGGATTACCAGGACGTGTACTGCGAGCATGCGCTGACCAACTAGCAAATGTCTTCACTGACATTTTCAACCTCTCCCTGTCCGAGTCTGTAATAGCAACATGTTTTAAGCAGACCACCATAGTGTCTGTGCCCAAGAACACTAAGGTAACCTGTCTAAATGACAACCTACCTGTAGCACTCACATCTGTAGCCATGAAGTGCTTTGAAAGGCTGGTCATGGCTCACATCAACACCATCATCCCAGAAACCCTAGTCCAGCTCCAATTTGCATACCGCTCCAACAGATCCACAGATGATGCAGTATCTATTGCACTCCACACTGCCCTTTCCCAACTGGACAAAAGGAACACCCTTGTGAGAATGCTATTCATTGACTACAGCTCAGCGTTCAACACCATAGTGCCCTCAAAGCTCATCAATAAGCTAAGGATCCTGGGACTAAACACCTCCCTCTGCAACTGGATCCTGGACTTCCTGACGGGCCGCCCCAGGTGGTAAGGGTAGGTAACAACACATCCGCCATGCTGATCCTCAACACAGGGGCCGCTCAGGGGTGTGTGCTCAGCCCCATCCTGTACTCCCTGTTCACTCATGACTGCACGGCCAGGCACGACTCCAACACCATCATTAAATTTGCCGATGACACAACAGTGGCAGGCCTGATCACCAACAACAATGAGACAGCCTATAGGGAGGAGGTCAGAGATCTGGCCGTGTGGTGCCAGGACAACAACCTCTCCCTCAACGTGATCAAGACAAAGGAGATGATTGTGGACTACAGGAAAAAGAGGACCCGAGCACACCCCTATTCTCATCGACGGGGCTGCAGAAAGCACACCATGACAGTCATGAAGCGGGCACGACAAAACCTATTCCCCCTCAGGAGACTGAAAAGATTTGGCATGGGTCCTCAGATCTTCAAAAGGTTCTACAGCTGAACCATCGAGAGCATCCTGACTGGTTGCATCACTGCCTGGTATGGCAACTTCTCGGCCTCCGTCCGCTAGGCACTACAGAGGGTAGTGCGAGCGGCCCAGTACATCACTGGGGCCAAGCTTCCTGCCATCCAGGACCTCTATACCAGGCGGTGTCAGAGGAAGGCCCTAAAACTTGTCTGACTCCAGCCACCCTAGTCATAGACTGTTCTCTCTGCTACCACACGGCAAGCGGTACTGGAGCGCCAATTCTAGGTCCAATAGGCTTCTAAACAGCTTCTACCCCCAAGTCATAAGACTCCTGAACGTCTAGTCAAATGGCTACCTAGACTATTTGCAATCCCACCCTCCACACCACTGCCACTCTCTGTTGTCATCTATGCATAGTCACTTTAATTAACTCTACCTACATGTACATACTACCTCAACTAACCGGTGCCCCCGCACATTGACTCTGTACCGGCACCCCCCTGTATATATTGTTATTTTTTACTGCTGTTCTTTAATTACTTGTTATATTTATCTCTTCTTCTTATCCGTATCTTTTGAAACTGCATTGTTGGTTAGGGGCTCGTAAGTAAGCATTTCACTCTAAGGTCTACACCTGTTGTATTCGGCGCATGTGATTAATACAATTTGATTTGATTTGATGTACTGTATGCGTTATGAATGACCGAAGGTGTCTTACTTTACAGTAAGTACAGCATCATACGATACAATGCATTTATGTATGTGTCATAAATGACCAAAGGGATCTGACTTTAAATTAAGTACAGTGTTATGCGATATAGAGTCTTTATTGATGTGTTATGAATGACCGAAGGTGTCTCACTTCAAACTAAGTATTACAGGATAGTACATAAAGTGTCAATAAATAGGTTAATATTGTTTTGCTGATTTATGAAGGTTCTCTCATGATCCACAATTACTGTAGGGTGTGAGAGGTATTTAAATAGGTTGATGGACCTGCAAAGTGTTACGGCTGTCGTCTTCCTCCTCGGACGAGGAGAGGAGAGAAGGATCGGTGGACCAATACGCAGCGAGGTAATTAGACATAAATGATATTTATTGAAACACGAAGACGAAATACGAAAACACTTGGAAATTACAAAATAACAAACACGACGTAGACAGACCTGAACATGGAACTTACATAACTACACGCAGAACTCACGAACAGGAACAGACTACATCAAACGAACGAACAGCCAAGACAGTCCCGTGTGGTGCACATACACAGACACGAAAGACACAGGAGACAATCACCCACAAACAAACATTGAGAACAACCTACCTTAATATGACTCTCAATCAGAGGAAATGCCAAACACCTGCCTCTAATTGAGAGCCATACCAGGCAACCCTTTAACCCAACATAGAAACACAACACATAGAAATGCCCACCCCGCTCACGCCCTGACCAATAAACACATACAAAACAAGAGAAAACAGGTCAGGAACGTGACACAAAGCTTGCGTTTGTGTGTATGTGTCAGAACCAAGATGATTTGGAGTAGTCCAGCCTGAGACTACCGCACCAAGTATTCCTCTTTCATTCCCATGCTGGAGACCAGGGCTTGATTACAACCTGTTACAGTGGTGCCAACATGTTGTGGCTGATCTTTCAGTGGGGGAGAGGGTGAATGTGTCAAAGACCTGACTGGGCCCAGCACCGCACAGTATGGCTGGTTTTTGTTGTGTCAAAGACCTGACTGGGCCCAGCACCGCACAGTATGGCTGGTTTTTGTTGTGTCAAAGACCTGACTGGGCCCAGCACCGCACAGTATGGCTGGTTTTTGTTGTGTGCTTGTTTGTGTACTGAGGAACATGTAACTTGGTACCAGAAGAAAGCCACTTTCAATGTGTTTAGGTCGGGGGCTTTCATGAAGGTAAGTGTTTCTTTGTGTAACGTCGTCTCCAGGCTATTGCACATATAAGCCTGGGATATCAACCATTCAGAGTTGGCCTTAGTGGGAGTGACCATATAATTCTATATGAGTGACCTTACTAAAGTATTTGTCATCATCACTAGTTAAGACAGTCAAAAAGTCACACTTATGGTTAAACCCTGCCCATTTCCACAATTTATCTTCTTAAAATTGTATTTTAAACCTAACCTTAACTAATGAAGGCCAAGTTGGGCAGAAGTGTCTGGGAATGAGATTAGGTGTAATGTGACTAACATGACTTTACTTTAGAGAGTATGCCGTCCTTCAGCATAACAGTTCACCCTTTATAAAGCACATGTTTATATCATATTCAACATGGTGGGTTATGTCACTTTTGACATAGGTGATTATGTCGCACACTTATGCCACATTTATGAACCCTTTATAAAGCATGACATATGGTTATAGAGGCTTTGTAACACTTATGTAGTCCTTATGAAAGTATTATGAAGGCTTTATGAAGCCTTTATAAGCTGAACGTCATTTAAAGCGGGACCAAGATATATGCATATTGTACAGAAAAACACATTTGAGAATGTCTATAGGAGCTGGACCAGGTTATTCAGTGGCTCCTTTAATTATGGTGGTTTGCGTTTTGTGTGGCTGACAACTAAAATGTAAAAGGTCTTTTTTTCCCCCCTTGCTCTAATCTGCTTGTCTATGCTTATGTATTTAATAAGTCCATTTACAGTATGTGATGTGAACGCCTTGTACAAACACTGCACCAACTGCTTCCAGATGTCCAAACAAAGGCCAGTGTTCCCCTGGGACTCTCCTCTCTGCAATATGATAGCAATTAGGTCATTAAATTATATGGAGGCTTCTGGAGGAATAGCATGTTGTTGCATTAAAAAGCGAACCTCGATTGTTAATAACAAGACTCTGGTAGAACGTGCAAAAGGGTGGTGGGGACTCCTTTGAGGTTTGTCCCCTTGACCAGAGTCCTTTCTGGTGCCTGACAGTATCGTAATGAGAGCTATAAAAAATACCAGAGGTTATTAGAAGGTTGATAGTAAGTGTATACATGGTGGCAAGTAGCATAGCGGTTAAGAGCTTTGGGGCAGTAACCAAAAGGTTGCTGGTTCAATTCCCTGAGCTGACTAGGTGCAAAAACTGTTCATCTGTCCTTGAGCAAGGCACTTAACCCTAATTTCTCCTGTAAATTGCTCTGGATAAGACTGTCTGCTAAATTACTAAACTGTAAAATATGTATGTCTAGTGTAAAGCAATAGATTGAGCTTTTCAGGACTTTAAAATGCTTCATGATTGTCATTATCTCATTGCTTCAGAGGTCAAAGCAGAGTGTTTACTATGTTGAAATTCACCCATACGTACATTGGCACTGTTGAGCCTGACATACGTACATTGGCACTGTTGAGTCTGAATAAAAGGGAAACTTTGCCATGGCCAAATGCAGAAACCTGTCATGCTGCCTGTTTAATGTCCCGAGGAGGCCCAGCCAAGATTCACAACTCAAACCAGTCAAGGCTGGAAAACATTTAGCAAGGATTCTGTTAGCCTTGCTTGAGCCATAAAAAGCAGCACTAAAGTCGAAGGCAGAAGAAATGTTCAACTAAAAGTTGATCCTCTTGGACCATTTTTGTAATCGTTTGATTTAGACCCTGTTTCTTTCCGTTGGACGTACTGGTCTAAATGAGAGCAGACGAGTAACCCCTCTGCTTCACTGATGTTGATAATGCATCCCATCCCAGCCACAAGTTCTGGATCTCCAGGCCTTCCCTTGCTGTATCCTCATGCTCTGTGGTTGAGGGCTAGCCCAACGCGTGACAAGTCAAAATTTGACATGGACTCCTGGCTCAGATGTTGCTCTAAATGGGTCTATTCGTGAACGCTTCTATTTCAAGCTGTCTCCTGTCTTCTCTCTGGCCACTGGAGTGCTGCTAGCTGTCTGGAAAAGGAGGAAAAGCTAGGATTTCTCTTTTTCCTCCTCAGAGGGATCAATGTAATACTGAAGTCAACCAGGAATTAAAAACAAGAATGAAAGAAAGGTTTGGCTAAGACTAAAATAAGACTAAAATAAGTATGAACTTTAAGAGAGTATCAAGTCTTACCGCCAATCACATGCTTTAAAAAAAAGTGTGTTCTGAGAAATGTTTTTAATTCTTTACTTTAAATGTTGTGCTGAGCATCCTATAGCTGTTGTGTCTACTGTAGTGGCCTTGTGAATGAAGTTTAATTTTCTATCTATCGTCTAACTTTTAAGTTGATCTTTACAGACTGCTGCCATTACACATTTGGAGCAGTGTGATTGACTCACACCTATGGTGAGAAATTGTAACCACTATAACATCGTTATCTCACCATGCAATCAAATTTTACAGTTACTTTTGGTCAGAAGGTTACATAAATACAATTTGCACAAATATACATGAAAAAGTATTTGAGACTCCGCAATCAAGCTATCTGCAATCACCAACAATATACAAGCCATCATGAAATTAGTTTGTGGCGCGAATTTTCACTGTAGGGTGCAGATGGTCTTGTTACGATGATTATCATGCAATTATAAAATGGATTTAACCCTTAATGTTGCCTAAAATTGCTTATATTTGAAGGGAAAGGCATCATCAAACTATACTCATACCATATATCTAGGGGGTTTTCACATGCAGTTAACCCCAGAATGAGTAATCAGAGACTGGGAATTGATTGTGTGCCTCTCTCAAAGTCAACAGGCTCAATTTAAACAGAGAAACAGCCTATGGATTTGTTTCCAGGACAAACATCTACTTTCAAAGGTCTTTTTAATCTTACAAAATGACCAAGTTGCAGATTTATGTTGATATCAAAGGAATCAGTTTTATTGGCCAAAGATCTATGCATTCCCAGCCCGGGTATTTGGATGGTTGGAAACCTGATAACAAATATAAAATGAGAAAAATCACAAAAAACAGAATATATTACATCACTGTGCTGGAACCATTTAAGCTGTCAGTGCTGTCATTCAAAATGAGTAATCTACCTCTTACTGTAGGGCAGTTTTGCATTTATACATATACATGCAGATTTCAAAGTTGTAATATAATGCAAAGCCCAGATAATCAATCCATTCTGGCATGGTTCAGACTTGGACGCAAGCCCAGCAAATGTACCAACTAAATTAAACAAGCCATTTCCTACAATACACAGAATCCAGGGGAAAGACTGCCAGTGACCCAATATAAATACCCTCTGCACTGTGGAGGTTCTTTGGGACAAAATGAGACACCCTGAACTCTGGAACAGAAAGCCTAAATATGCTGAATACTATTTAAGCTACCAGGCAAGAAACTTTTTATATCCCCTGTTCAGCAATTTGAGGGGATGGCTGAGTTGACCTCATTTAATTTCCTCCAATAATTTGCCTTCATGGACACCAATATTGCCATCCCATACTGGGGTACTGCCTTAGCAGTGAGGGAAAGATGGGTATTCTTTCCCTCATTGAGGTCAGGGTTATGCGAAGATTAACATTAGGATTATGCCAAATTCGGGGTAGGGTTATATCAAGATTTTTATTTTTTTATTTTTTTATTTTATTTTACCGTTATTTTACCAGGTAAGTTGACTGAGAACACGTTCTCATTTGCAGCAACGACCTGGGGAATAGTTACAGGGGAGAGGAGGGGGATGAATGAGCCAATTGTAAAAGGTAAGATTAGGGTAAATGTTATGCCAAATCAGGGTTAGGGTTAGTGTTATGGTTAGGGTTATGGCTAGCGTGTCTGCTGTAAGTGTAATGTACAACCAATCTAGGGTTAGGGTTAGGGATAGTGGACCGCTCTTCGCCACCATTCAAAATCTGACGGTTGAATGTACACTACCTATTCTTCAAGGCGTTTTGGGATGTAATTGTAACAACTGACAGAGAAAGTATACTTGCAAATTACCAATCAATAACATAACGTTAGTTGTAATACATTTATTTATAATCATCTATTCAGGTGTAGCTCCATGGTTGACACTTTCTGTATTGTGATAACAAACACCGCACAATTGTCTGTGGTGAGCTCTAAATAGAAAAAAAGAATCCAGTTCCATCTAGTGGCAGAGTAAGTAAAGCACTCATTTCTTTTACAGTAACACTAAATTCCTTGGTTACTAAATGAAACAAAATCACTATTGTTACCATTATCAACATGTAATTCATTACAGTTGGGATGTCAGAGGGATGTCTGAGTGTGTCCCCTCCTCGGATGTTGTGGTTGGTGGTCTCTATAGGTTGGTCTGTATAACCTTGATGTAGTCATTGTGTGCTATGAATATGGGACCAAATACAAAACTTTTTTCTACCTTAATACACATATAAGTGAATCTGTCCAAATACGTTTGGTCCCCTAAAATGGGGGGACTATATACAAAAACTGCTATCATGTCTAAAGGGTTTACCAGACATGGATGGAAACTCCTGTCACGATCGCTGTCTTCAAACTCCCTGTCATAAATGAGCCAAGGCGCAGCGTGCATGTAATTCCACATCTTTAATCGGAGTGAAACCTTCACAAAAAACAGGTAAACAGAAACCGAACGTGACGCAACCGTGGCGCACACAAACACTCACAGAACATAAATAATACCCACAAACGCAGGTGGGAAAAAGGCTGCCTAAGTATGATTCCCAATCAGAGACAACGATAGACAGCTGCCTCTGATTGGGAACCATACCCGGCCAACAAAGAAACAGACAAACTAGAATGCCCACCCACATCACACCCTGACCTAACCACATAGAGAAATAAAAAGGCTCTCTAAGGTCAGGGCGTGACAATACCCTCAAATGAAAGATGACAGGCTCTTTAACCTCATAGTCATTGTATTATTTCAAATCCAAAGGGATGGAGCACAAAGCCAAAACAATAAAACAATAAAGCACTGTCCCAATACTTTTGGAGCTCACTGTATATAAAGTGCCTTCGGAAAGTATTCAGATCCCTTGACTTTTTCCACATTTTGTTACGCTATTGTAAAAGGGAATAAATATAACATTTTCCTCAACAATCTACCAACAATACCTCATAATGACAAAACGAAAACAGGTTTATAGACATTGAAAGTTTTAACTCCCGAGTGGCGCAGCGGTCTAAGGCACTGCGTGCAAGAGGCGCACTATACATTGTTATCACATATAACTAGACCCACTGTTATTATTTAAACGTTTGTGATCATTAATTTCAATGATTTTGGATAAAAAATGATTTTTAGATGATGTTGCTATCATTAGATAATTTACAGTTTCCCATAGACTATAAGGCTATATATAAAATGTTAGAATATTAGGGCCACAGAGGGGAAAAAAACACAAGTCATAATATTGTAACCAGTTGTTTTAAAGGAGGACAGTTGTTAAAATGACAGATGTGGGGCATTTCGTGAAATTGTACTTCAGTATGGTTTCATAAACAAAGACATGCTGATGTGCCAGAATATTAAGTATCACATTGTCATAAGTATCAAAACTGTAAAAACAATATGTAGCTTTTCTGCAGAAAGAACCAGCCTCATAAATTTATGACTTTATCCTTTTTCTTCAGTGTGGCCCTAGTACTCTGTCATATAAACAAATACACATTCCATATGAATATAAAAACACAATGTGTAACATTATGTTCCTTTATTGAATAAGGACAAAACAAAGCAGGTAAACCATCAGCTCCTTTCGAAACTGAAGTCACAGTGACTCTACAAGATGGAAAGCACAGAATCCAAGCATATTATACAAAATGATACATACACATTCAAAGGTCTGTATATAACACACCCTGCATGTCTGCACACTAAAATAAATGCAGGACAAATCCATACACATCAACTGAACAGACAAATGAATGGATGCAGTAGCCTCCCTGCAGCCTTGTATTACACACAGTATACCGCACAAACATCATAAGAGGCCAAATTCGTCAAAAAACGAACCCAAAAAAACCCAAATTCCTCTGCCACCGCAGGACATATTTAACCAAAATTGAAAGCACACATACTAACTAAAATAATTCAACACATATTGGTCCCTCAGCAGCCGACCACTGTCGTCATCAGGGAAGATTGCCGGATTGTCCCAGTCCATGGCTGGTGGCACTCTGGGGGCCCTCTCCTTCCTCAGGCAGGCCACATTGTGGAGGACAGCACAAGCCACAGTAATATCACATGCCCTAACAGGGCTGACCCTTAATTTGTGAAGGCAGTGAAAGCGTGCCTTCAGGAGGCCAAAGGTCATTTCAACTCTGGCCCTGGTCCTGGCATGGGCATGGTTGTAGGCCTGCTGTGCTTCCTGGGGGTCTGTGAAAGGTGTCAGGAGAAAAGGCTGGCAGCCATACCCCCTGTCTCCCAGCAACACACCAGAGAATTCACCTGTCAACACAAAATCTCATCATTACTACCTCATAAACACAGTGATATTCTTGACACAGCCATGATGGTTATAAATAGGGGTTGTGTGGCTTACCTTGTGATAGGCACTGATAGATTTCAGAGGCCCGAAAGATTCTGGAGTCATGGACTGAGCCAGGCCATTTTGCCACAACATTGCTGATCACACAGTCAGCATTGCAGACCATCTGAAATCATAAGATGAGGAATATTACACCAATCAATGCACATCACTGGCAATGCAGAGTGTTCGTCAATGGACAATATCAAAAAGTTATGTTCACCTGAACATTAATGCTGTGAAAGGATTTCCTATTCACAAAATCGGCCTCATGGGCACCTGAGGGGGCTTTTATCCTTATGTGTGTGCAGTCCACTGCACCAATGACATTGGGGAAACCTGTCACACAAAGTAATGAGTATCCTACTATGTGTTAACAGTTGTCCTGTAATTTGTAGATCCTCTTACCTGCAATCCTATAGAACTCCTCTTTGATGTCACATAGTCTTCTGTGGCCAGGGAAGGAGATGAAGACATCTGCTAATGCTTTGATAGCCAGACACACACTCCTTATTGTGCGGCAAATTGTGGCCTTGTTCAGCTGTTCTGCATCCCCCACTGAGTACAGGAAGGCTCCACTAGCAAAAAAGCGCAAGGCCACACAAACCATTTGCTCCACACTCAGTGCATGGCTCCGTGCAGTGCGGTGCTTAATCCTGGGACCCAGTAGTCTGCATAGATACCTGATGCCATCTGCAGAAAACCTGTATCTTTCATATAGATGGTCATCAGGGAAGGCCAGTGGGTCCAACCGGTCCCTGAAGACCCTTTCTCGCCTGAAGGCTCTCCTCAGCACAAGTGCTTCTTCATCCACCACATCTCGCACGAATGGGCATGCCATTGTCAGAGCAGAAAGGAACACACAATTTTGGGCCTTCATATAGGCTAGTGGCCACACCTGGTGCTGGGGGGGTGGGCAAAAGAGGGCGATGCCTTATAACGATGACTTGGTTGTACTGATTGCTGGGAAAATAAAAAAAACCTTAGAAAGATGCCACCGTCCTGTGTGCTCACAATAAGAGCTCATATGTCATGGCTCACTTGACTTTACGAGAATATACCTAATTTTTATTTTGAGCTGTGTCATCTTCTTGGAGCTGGGGGAGGAAAGAAAAATAATGATTAATACATTTGTGTTACAGTTAGCATACAGTGTACATTGAAGGCATATCTCACCTCCCTCTCAAGTTTTTTTATTTCAAGGTCCAGTTTCCTAATTGTCCTCTTTTTTATTTCGGACTCCAGTGCAAGATTTTCCATCTTTTTCTTCTTGTACTGAATGTCTATGTCTGCCAGTTCTATTTGGCGCCGGAGGTGGTTGCCATACAACTTTCTGATAGCTTGTGAGCTCTGTGAACACAATACAATTAGCGCAGCTGGAATTTGGCAGGATGTGGTGTCCTTTTATTAATACGCACTATGTTGCCAGGCTGGTTTTCCCACTGTATAGCATCTGGGTCCTGTAAAAGAAATTAGATTTTTGGATTTTGATGAGGACTCCTCACCATTGTAGAGTAAATAGTACTTTCACAGTCTTAACATGATACCTCATGCCTTCTGGAATCCAGAGAGATGGTCTCCTCCTCATCATCGTCTCCATCATGTGCTGTTGCTGCTGCACTGGGGCCTTCACCCTATCACATTTAATCGGATTCATATTGAAGCTAGTAGACAAGACATGCCAGGCCTACAGTATGCCTTTGATGGAGTACTCACTGGATCAGCATCGTCTGGTGCTTGTGCTGGTGGCTCTAACAGGAACACAGTGCTGCCAGACACTGCAAGGCAATAGGTAAACCAAAGTCAGACAGTCCAAATTGATTCAATATGAATGTGGTTGTATCCCATGTAGAGATGGAAGGACATACCTTGAATGAAGCGGGTGGCATCTTGGGAGGAACCTATGCTCGTCTCTTTCCCCCCAGGGATCCCCTCTAAGACGGGCCTGCCTTTATTTAGCTCCAAGGCCATGTCCTCTGCTGGGGTAAGGTCAGCCTTTGGTGACCCACCACCCGTGCCTTGTCTGTGGGTATTCTTTTTCACTGCTAAAACAGTACAGACAATGTGTGAGCAGGCACCTTCTGGGTACAATATATGCTTGTGCTTTGTTAAATATTAGTCAGGGACCATACCATTCTGCAGAATGTTCTTGTATTTGATTTTGACCTGCTGCCATGTCCGTTTTGGCCCGTTCATGTTTAATCTACACACACACACACACACACACACACACACACACACACACACACACACACACACACACATTTAATGGAGTCACACTGCAAAAAATTACTTGGTATTTTTGTCTTGTTTTCAGTAAAAATTTCAAAACATTTATCATAGCTTTATACAGTGTGATGGAGTTACTTTACACAATTTCACTCATATCTGCAGTGCATTTCAATTAAAAATTTAACCGTTTCATAATTACAGTACAACTGCATTTTTGGAGATGTGAATTAAATATTTGAATTGTAATTGTGATGTTTCAGCGGAGCGGTGAGTGTGTAATTGTGCACTACTTACGCATTCAGGCGGTCTGCAATACTTTGCCACGCTTTTTCTCTTTGCTTTATCACTGTGGCGGTGTTGCCTTTCTTCTTAATTATATCTTTTACCTCCTCGTATGCCTCCATGAGGATTTGTGCTTCCGACGGGGAAAAGTACGCGGCTCTAGTTGCCATGGTAAATCAGTTAATCTGTGATCTGTGGCGGGGTCTATTTGAGTGAGCCATGAGCGCGCACCTATCCAGGATTGGTTTCACCTGGCTTAATGAATCCGTGTCTGCTCATCCTGGCTTGGTCTTTGTGCAACCAATTAAGCCTGGACGCACATGTTTTGGCTTCATTGAGCTCAGCTGAGTCATTTATCCCGGATGTCTTAATTCTACTTTTGTGCAACAGGCCCCAGGAGACTTTTGTGGAGAGACATTATTAATCCTTGTTTATCCCAGGAGGCCTCTGAGGTCTGTGTTGTTTGGAACCTGTTCACTGTTATGATGCTAATTCTGGACTGTTAACATCGTATGAGGTCAAAGTGCTGAATACACCACAGAGAGCAACCAGATTGCGCTATGTTGTCAATGATACTAACAGCTTTTATTGCCTTATTAAAGGTGTGTCTACTCCAAACTCCAAACTTTTTTTTATGAAACCAGCTTTCAGTTAATATCATGCCATGTGGTTACTGGAGAAAAAAAGAAAGTCCAAGAATCTGTAATAAATGTAAAATAATGTGTAATAAATAGAACACAGTTAAAAAAAACTGTAATAAATGTAAAATAAATGTAAAATAAATAAAACACAGTTAAAAAACCTGTAATAAATGTAAAATAAATGTAAAATAAATAAAACACAGTTAAAAACTGTAATAAATGTAAAATAAATGTAAAATAAATAGAACACAGTTTAAAAAATCTGTAATAAATGTAAAATAATGTGTAATAAATAAAACACTGTTAAAAAACCTGTAATAATTGTAAAATAAATGTAAAATAAATAAAACACAGTTAAGAAATCTGTAATAAATGTTAAATAAATGTGCAATAAATAAAACACAGTTAAAAAACCTGTAATAAATGTAAAATAAATGTGCAATAAATAGAACACAGTTAAAAAAAACTGTAATAAATGTAAAATAAATGTGCAATAAATAAAACACAGGTAAAAAATCTGTAATAAATGTAAAATAAATGTAAAATAAATAAAACACAGTTAAAAAACTGTAATAAATGTAAAATAAATGTAAAATAAATAGAACACAGTTTAAAAAATCTGTAATAAATGTAAAATAATGTGTAATAAATAAAACACTGTTAAAAAACCTGTAATAAATGTAAAATAAATGTAAAATAAATAAAACACAGTTAAGAAATCTGTAATAAATGTTAAATAAATGTGCAATAAATAAAACACAGTTAAAAAACCTGTAATAAATGTAAAATAAATGTGCAATAAATAGAACACAGTTAAAAAAAACTGTAATAAATGTAAAATAAATGTGCAATAAATAGAACACAGTTAAAAAATCTGTAATAAATGTAAAATAAATGTGCAATAAATAAAATACAGTTAGAAAACCTGTAATAAATGTAAAATAAATGTAAAATAAATAGAACACAGTTTAAAAAATCTGTAATAAATGTAAAATAAATGTTCAATAAATAGAACACACAATCTATAATAAATGTAAAATAAATGTAAAACAAATAGAACACAGTTAAAAAATCTGAAACCATAGCATTTTATTTTATGTATATGTCACGTTCGTCGTATGAATGGACCAAGGCGCAGCGTGGTATGCGTACATTCTTTATTATAATAAGAATGAACACTGAACAAACAAACCAAAATAACAAAACAACACGTGAAGCTATACAAAATAGTGCTGACAGGCAACTACACATAGACAAGAACCCACGAACACCAAAGGGAAAATGGCTACCTAAATATGATCCCCAATCAGAGACAACGATAAACAGCTGCCTCTGATTGGGAACCATATCAGGGCACCATAGACATACAAATCACCTAGACCTACAAAAACCCTAGACAAACAAAAAACCCTAGACAATACAAAAACGAACGTACCCACCCTAGTCACACCCTGACCTAACCAAAATATAAAGAAAACAGAGCTATCTCAGGTCAGGGCGTGACAATATACATGTGTTCAACAACATAGCTCACAGTTGAAAGTTTTGAAAGCATTTCCTCTTCATATGGTCAAGAAAAGGTCAAAAGGCCTAGTCTAAACAGTAACAATACAACAAGGACTGGTCACTTATGAAGCTCTTGTCATTCTGACATCATGTGGAGATTATTGTGTAATGCAGTTATAAGTACATGAATACAACACAGTATATCTCATTTGGCATACTGTTTACAGTGCATCTGCCACATGTTACTGTGTACCCTGCCTTGTCCCAAGCAATATGAGTCTGTGTCTGCTCCTTTGTAACTAGCTCATCCGGCCGAAGGCGACCCTGGGGCTGGTGCGTGGGGGCCATGGCTCACGTGGATCTCCTCCGCCTTGACCATGGCCTCCAGCTCAGCATTGGTCTCTGGACACCAGTCCACCTGGAACTTGTCCCTAAACTCCCAGGGGTTAACCACCTCCTTGTCAGGCTGCAACCCAAACAGGTAGTCTATACAGGGAGGGTGGGGGACACAATATGGAAGAAATGATGATACTATAAGACATTACAATATAAAGGGTTTTTGAAATGTTGTTTTGAAATTTAGATATTCACTTGTGAAATCCAAATCCAGACTATATCAGCAACTTTGTAGTCAGATACAGAATTATCATCTCTAATAATTTGATACAGTGATATTTTAATAATAATTTTGTAATTTCATTGCTGACTGACACAAGACAAACATAGTGCAGCCAGTTGGCTTTTGTGTGCTGTGGGAGTATAGTGGTAGCTGTACCTGCTAGGTCCTGAATCAGGACTTTGATGAGGTGCCTGATAATGGTGTACGTGGCAATCAGAGCCACCCCTGATGATAGGAACAGGTAGATAACATAGTTGGGCAGGGTGACAGCATCTCGAGAGGGAGGCTTGCAGTTCTCAAAGAACACCTCCTCCTCTTGTGATTCCCCATAGTACAGGTGATTGGGCCATAGCCTCTTCACCCCTCACTCTACTCTACCTCCCCTCTTCTTCAAGGGGAGTGTGGCAGCCACATTACCGTTGCCATTTGGTCTACCTGTCCACAAAGAAAGACGTGCTTAAAGTAGTACGCTGAGTAGTACGCTGGCAGTCAATTCAGTACAATGTATTCATTATATACTGAACAAAAATATAAATGCAACATGCAACAATTTCAAAATAAGGAAATCAGTCAATTGAAATAAATTCATTAGGCCCTAATCTATGGATTTCACATGACTGGGCAGGGGCGCAGCCATGGGTGGGCCTAGGAGGGCATAAACCCACCCACTGGGGAGCCAGGCCCAGCCAATCGGGAATTAGTTTTTCCCCACAAAGGGGCTTTATTACAGACAGAAATACTCCTCAGTTTCATCAGCTGTCCGGGTGACTGGTCTCATACGATCCCGCAGGTGAATAAGCCAGATGTGGAGTTCCTGGGTTGGCGTGGTTACAGGTGGTTAGACGTACTGCTAAATTCTCTAAAACAACGTTGGAGGCGACTGATGGTAGCGAAATTAACATTAAATTATCTGGCAACAGCTTATGGTGGACATTCCTGCAGTCAGCATGCCAATTGCATGCTCCTTCAAAACTTGAGACATCTGTGGCATTGTGTTGTATGACAAAATTTATATTTTTGTTCAGTGCAGCATAGCGTGTATCAAAGAGTTTTTCAAATAAGAACAACTTGTGTACCTACCAGTACCAGTGTTTTCTTTCTCCGCTTCCTAATTTGGCAGGCTGTAGTAATTACCAACAGTAATCTCCAATCTTGAGGAATTTCGGGAACAACTATGCATCAATCAATCGCGTTCATCAATCTTCTCTCCACCACTGAGAATCTGTTGTTTTAGATGTACTGTATTACATGACAAGCCACTGCAGCCCTTGTGCTGTGTCCCACCCCACAGCAGTGTGAGGTTGCCATAGCTGCAGGAGTGCTCTAGTCCTAGATTGCATTGACTGCAAAGAGAAAAAGAGACTCACGCATGCTAATGTACTTAGTGTCTTAAGGGCCAGGTCAAGATCAGTTCTCTGTGCCTGGATTGGATTTAGGATTGGATTGGAAAACAAAGAGAAGTACATCATGCTTGAAGATTCCACCCACATCTCCAACAGAGAGATAGGGGATAGTGTCACTGGATATGTTTTTTATCCATATCTCCAAAAGAGAGATAGGAGATAGTGTCACTGGATATGTTTTTTATCCATATCTCCAAAATAGAGAGTGGAGATAGTGTCACTGGATATGTTTTTTTTTTATCCATATCTCCAAAAGAGAGATAGGGGATAGAGTCACTGGATATGTTTTCT
Organism: Salvelinus alpinus; assembly: GCF_045679555.1. Lineage (NCBI taxonomy): Eukaryota > Metazoa > Chordata > Actinopteri > Salmoniformes > Salmonidae > Salvelinus > Salvelinus alpinus. The sequence goes on from NC_092091.1 coordinate 23,844,760, forward strand.
TTAATCCATATCTCCAAAAGAGAGATAGGGGATAGAGTCACTGGATTTTTTTTCTTTAATCCATATCTCCAAAAGAGAGATAGGGGATAGAGTCACTGGATAAAAAAAAATCCATATCTCCAAAAGAGAGATAGGGGATAGAGTCACTGGAAATGTTTTTTTTATCCATATCTCCAAAAGAGAGATAGGGGTAGCATCTTGCTTTATGGTACCTTTATTTGTTCCATTTGTGTATGTTTTGTCAGTAAATATTTATGTTTGAGTGTTGAGGGTTAAGCATGTTCGACAATAATCTCTTTACCAAGTCCCCTCTCTCAACTCACTGTTAAATCTGGGAGCTTTAATCATCATGTCTTTCATTGTGCAATGGAAGAATTACAATCTTATAAACTTTCCTAAAGCCAAACCATATCGCTTTGTATCAGATGCCTGTAGAGATTAGAGACCTTATAGTGAGTGACCTTACCATATGCTCAGGTCTTGTGTGACCTTGTGTGTCATTGCTAAATCCCTGAGTCGCCACTGCTGAGGCCTTAGTCCCCCGTGCCCTGTCTCTTAGTAAGACTGGCTTAGCTTAACCCCACATGATAATGAAAGATCGGGATAAGGAGATAAAGAAACAGATATACACATTCAGACAGACAGGTCCAGTCTTTCCTTTATTGGAACAAGGGTCATCCTCTTTGGCCACCTTAGCCACAAGCAAACAGATGTATTTACGTCTACAGCGTTATAGCAGCACATAAAGCTCAAGACTAGCAAAAGTGATGAGTGTTGTGTGTGTTTGTCCAGGTGCTGCTCAGTCCCATGCTATTAATGTGAGCTGACATCTTATAGTAAAGATCCAACTGTTATTTCTACGGGAGTCAAAAGGAAATAGAACCTTTCAGGGAGCACTGCCATAAATGAATGTTTCTGCACCATTGGATTGTTCAAATTGTCTACATTTGTCATCCTATACAGAACAGAATATTATAAAACAGTAACATTGTTTGTATATACAGTAACTTAGTTTATACTATGCCTCTGATGCTAAAATTACATTGTGTAAATACATTGGGTTGCAGATTCATTTAATTGGTATCAAAACAGGATTAGTTTAGAAGTAACAGAAATGGGATTTGGCTGCTTGGGAGCCAACCTGGGAGGAATTGAGGACAGAGCGGAGAGCAGAATAGAGTGGACGGTGTATTGCTATCAAGGGAACTTAGTCAATTGGGGTCAGAATAACATTTAGCCTAATAGAGATGTGAGTCTGTTTTCTGGAGAGGAAAGTTGAGTCTTTGTTTTTTACATGCTGGGAGACTTGACTAATGGAAGGACCCCCTTCTTCTCCTCTTCTATTTTGATGGTCATCCACCTCTTCGCCTCGACGGCAGTCTTCCACCTCTCCTCCTTCTCCACTCCTGTAGGCTCACACGCACCTTCCTCTTCATCTGGGTCTGGGCCTAGGACCCAGTCTATGTGCACAAAATGACAGCTTTAGTGTTTGGCATGTACACATTCCTCATACTGTATAGCAATATAAGGTCAAGCTCATTTCGACACCTGTTACATTACAGCCTTATTCTAAAATTGATTCAATACATTTTTTTCCCCTCATCAATCTCCACACAATACCCCATAATGACAAAGCAAAAACTGAAATACCTTATTTACATAAGTATTCAGACCCTTTGCTATGAGACTTGAAATTTATGTCAGGTGCATCCTGTTTCCATTGATCATCCTTGATTGAAGTCCACCTGTGGTAAATTCAATTGATTGGACATGATTTGGAAAGGCACACACCTGTCTATATAATGTCCCACAGTTGACAGTGCATTTCAGAGCAAAAACCAAGCCATGAGGTCAAAGGATTTGTCCGTAGAGCTCTGAGACAGGATTGTGTCGAGGCACAGATCTGGGGAAGAGTACCAAAACATGTCTGCAGCATTGAAGGTCCCCAATAGAAGAAGATTGGAACCACCAAGACTCTTCCTAGAGCTGGCCGCCCGGTCAAACTGAGCAATCTGGGGAGAAGAACCAATGGTCACTTTGACAGAGCTCCAGAGGACCTCTGTGAAGATGGGAGAACATTCCAGAAGGACAACCATCTCAGCAGCACTCCACCAATCAGGCCTTTATGGCCAGACGAAAGCCACTCCTCAGTAAAAGGTACATGACAGCCCGCTTGGAGTTTGCCAAAAGGCACCTAAAGGACTCTCAGACCATGAGAAACAAGATTGAACTCTTTGGCCTGAACGCCAAGCATCCCATCTGGAGGAAACCTGGCACCAACCCTACAGTGTAGCTTGGTGGAGGCAGCATCAACCTGTGGGGATGTTTTTCAGCGGCAGGAACTGGGAGACTATGAAGTACAGAGCGCTCAGGACCTCAGACTGGGGTGAAGGTTCACCTTCCAACAGGACCACGACCCTAAGCACACATCCAAGACAACGCAGGAGTGGCTTCTGGACAAGTCTCTGAATGTCCTTGAGTGGCCCAGCCAGAGCCCGGACTTGAACCCGATCAAACATTTCTGGAGAGACCTGAAAATAGCTGTGTAGCGACGCTCCCCATCAACCCTAACAGAGCTTGAGAGGATCTGCAGAGAAGAATGGGAGAAACTCTCCAAAAACCGGTTGTGCCAAGCTTGTAGCGTCATACCAAAGAAGACTCAAGGCTTTAATCGCTACCAAAGGCGCTTCAACAAAGTACTGAGTAAAAGGTCTGATTACGTATGTAAATGTGATATTTCGGGGGGGGGGGGGGGGTATTGTGTGTAGATTGATGAGGGGAAAAAACGATTTAATCCATTTTAGAATAAGGCAGTAACGTAACAAAATGTGGAAAAGTCAATGGGTCTGAATACTTTCCGAATGTACTGTATGTGTTTGTTTTGACTGTGAAGTAGGCTTAACTAGCCCTCTTAATCCACAGATCCAGCTGACGTGCCTGTTCCATGGCTTCTAATTGAGGCTATGAGGTGTGAAGGTCAAAGCTGATCAGTATCAATGGGTGCCACAGTGAAAGGACACTAATCTGATTAGTCCTACCAAAGATGTCTGTCTGTCTAGTATCTGGGTCAGCGAACAGATGTTTGTGATTGGGGGGCACATGGCAGTGTCATGTAATAAAGGGGATTCTAAAAACATTTGGTTCTAACAATGACTATCAAGCTCTACAACCTAAGCCTCATACTCATAGATGGCAACCCTCACGTACTCTCATGATTAACAGCATGCAGAATACCACAGAGGTCTGACATCCGTCAAGATCATTTGAACATGATTAGCAAGAACACACAAAATGATGGAATTCACCACAATAAAAATAAATATGTTTTATTGTCACACCGGATAGGTGCAGTGAAATGTGCTGTTTCACAGGGTCAGCCATAGTAGTACATCACCCCCGGAGCGAATTAGTGTTAAGTGCCTTGCTCAAGAGCACATCGACAGATTTTTCACCTTATCGGCTCAGGCAATTAAAACAGCGACCTTTGAGTTACTGTCCCAATGCTCTAACCTCTAGGCTACCTGCCGTCCTAAGATCTATGGTGACATTCTCGATGACCAGGGATGCGTCCTTTGACATGTGATCACCCCACTTTACCTGCCAGGTCATGGTACAGATCATTGATCAGGTGTCCTAGGATGCCGTAGCAGGCCACTACTACCACTATCACTCCCATTATGACATAGAGCACATGAGGAGGCATGTGGAAGGCATCACGGGAGGAGGGTACATAGTCAACAAAGTAGAGATCATCCTCCTTCTCCATGGCCTGTAGAAGCTGCCTTGGGTTATATGTCCTGGGGCGGTTCCACACCTCTCCCCACTCAGCAGTAGGCTGGGTCTGGGCCCCTGGAGGCTCCATGGTACAGTTAGCCATAGCGTTCCGGTCTGTGGGGAATCCATCCACAAATTGAATTAGTAGAAAGGGGAAGTTGATTAAGGGTATATGAGAATGAATTGACCTTGTTGGTTAAAAACACCATCATGGAATGATTCTGGAGGAAAGACTCTGAACAGGTGAACCAAACCGTCTGTGCGGCTCATGCCCGGTATATTCTTCATATTAAGCGAGCCTTATGGCTGATAAGACAAGATAGAATAAGGGAGTTAGCAGTATCCTTTTGAAGGCAAAAACTCCCAAAATACAGTACATCTGTTGTGAAGGACAACTTCATTCCCCTAATAAACTTCCCTGAAGTCTGTTGTGATTTAAGGGGTAAGGAACGGACGTGGGGGTGATCTGACAATTTTCTGATTTTCAGAGAATATGTTGCTATTTGTGATGTTGAACTTCAATCAGCCTGGATTTTCAGTTTGAAGGAAAGGATTTGTTCTGACTTCAGTTACGGACAAAGAGGCTTAATAAAGTGCTATTAATCAGCTCAACTCTTTCATTCACGCTCCAGCCCATCCCACCATTCAGTTGTGCATTCCTCCTTTGTACAGAAATATCATCGTGTGACACTGTCCTGTCTTTACAGAGACCAACTCCCCTCCAGATGTGTCTCAATGAGGTGGGAGAGATGGAATGAAGGAATGAAGAAACAGACACAGGAATGAGACAGTTACTGTAAGATGAAATGTGGAGGTGTCTAAGTACATGTAAAAACCCCTTTGAAGTTTGCTCATGCAACCAAAGTGCAGAAAAAGTTATCTCAGACAGATGAGACGGAGCAGCTGTATCAGCACTGCCTAGAGTACTACATGAGCCACTCTCCCAGTGTAAAAGCAGAACACTCACAACAAAAGCACTAGCAAAGCCTAGAAATTAACCTAAAGCTTTATTTCTCTAGTCTAGTCAGTGAAGAGATTGCTCACTCAGACTGGGACGACCTCCTCAGGTTTGGGTGCATCCTTGATCTTCCTGCAGAAAACTTGAGACAACAGGAAGTTCCAGAGGACGATAGCTAGGGAGGTGTTGGCAGTGACAATGCCAACCATGATGGGGTGAACCATGCTGTCTGTCTGCTGTGTGAGGCTGGCCTGACAGGGAGGACTGGAGCCCCTCTATAGTCAGCAGCAGGTAAGTAGCTCTACTGCTCCTGAGCTTTGAGTGAAACTGGACTGAAGGGTCAAGAGTCCCTCCTCTGTGTCTAACTCTATATAAGTCTCTGTGTCCATCATAACCTTCAACACCTAGATCTAATTAATCCTCAAGGGTGTTCCCTGTCAGACTAGGATGATGGTTGTGGATGACGCAGGACAGCACGAGTGAATGAGTATGACCATGAGGACACAGGAGGTTGTTGGCACCTTAATTGAGGAAGACAGGCTTGTGGTATTGGCTGGAGCGGGATAGGTGGAATGGTATCGAATTCATCTAACACATGGTTTCCATATGTTTGATGCCATTCCATTCACTCTGAACCGGCCATTATTATGAGTTGTCCTCCCCTCAGCAGCCTCCTGTGCATGAGTAGTCGATGACATCCTTTCTCTCTGACAGATCATTTATGGTGACAACTCTTCTTTGTCCATAGAAGTATGATAGATTATAATCCTGGTTTCTGCCAAATCATGATTAGGTTGGAAAGTCTTTTAGATGTGTCAAAAAAGATAGATATCAATTTGGTAGGACATTCTCCATATATATAGGCCACACTTTCAATTACTGATTACCAGATCATATAATTGCCAGAGTATAAAGGATACAATTAGAAATAATTTAAAACATATTGAATGATGTGCAATGAACACAAAAGTACTTTCCTGCATCATACATATAATCAACAGGCTATGTTGAGCACACAAATTTAGCAACCAGTAAACAAATCACAAATGTTGACACTAGAATGAGGAAAAGAGATAGCAAAATACCTTGCTGGGTTGAGCTGCAAACAAAGAATCCTTTGGTTGAGTTTGCCCTTCAGTCCATTAATTTCCCTGATCTAAGGCTGCATTTGATGTATTTTCCTCTCCTTATGTGAGCAGTAGTAATGAATCGTCTGGTGTCCATAAGATGACACATCAAGCAGAACAAAGGGAGGGTTCAGGAGAGTTCAATCTGCTAAAACCTGGAATCTGCACACAAGATATCGGATTTTTTTCACTCTGCAATGTGTGTATGATTTAATCTCTTCCCAATCTGGAGATAAGCTTCAATACTGTAATGCCACAGAGTCAAGACAAGGTCATAGCATTTCCTGTATGAATGTGTCAGAAAACCCTTTGTAAAATAACTTATGTTAGAAATACAGCTAATCATATACAGAAATATATTTATTGATCAGTTTCAAAGAGATGCACTACCTGTGTGTAAAACTGTGCTCCAATGGCAGGAGCACTGTGCTGAAGCTGTGGAGGACTGAGCAGTTCCACCAGACAAAACAGGACACACAGAAGCACTAAAAGCTATCTACTCTGAGCAGGACCTGTAAGGTTAGTCATTTAGGCAGGGTTATCCTTAGGTTTGTCCTCTTCCTCTGTCTTCCTATGGAAGGCCTCTGTGAGGATGAAGATCCAGTAGATGACGGTGATGGAGGTGTTGACGACAATGATGCCGATCATGATGGGGTGCATCATGGTGACGGAGATGTTGGCAGGTTGAGGGAAGGCTAGGTACTGTTTCCACGGCTCTGTGTTAAGCTAAGTGTAGTGTACAGTAGTGGGTCCTTCAACCCCATTTTACTATAGCGGTCGCCCTCCCTCTCAGCATGCTGCTAATTCTCTATCCCACCACAGAGCTGACAGCTGCCTTTCTGTCCCCACTCTCTGCAGAGCTCACAACTGAAGATGTAAACACGTCACACCACACTTACAAAGTGTTTGTACTGTTAAGTGGTCCTGTTTAGCTCAGTCGGTAGACTCTAGCAGGAATGTATCCCAAGACCCGTGGCGTTGCAAACGCCATACATTACTGGGTAGAGCAGGCTAGGCAACCCTGCCCTAGACTTCCGCAGGCACTTCATGTTTTTGATTTAACAAAACTAGAAGACCGGGTGTGTTGAATTTATCACCGCTCAATTAGCTGTTGGTCAGGTATGGTGCCTAGTTGGATCAAAATCCTGCAGTATCTGCGGAACTCCAGGAAAAGTGTTGCCTACCTCTGCGGTAGAGTATGGTGCTTGCAACGCCTAGGGTCGTGGGTTCAATTCCCACTGGGGCCACCCATACATAAAAATGTATGCACGCATGACTAAGTTGCCTTGGATAAAAGCATCTGCTAAATGGCATATGTGAAAATGTATTTGTTAAAACAGAGGATAGCAATGTGTTTCAGTGGGAATGAGAACGCTGAAAAGAACTAGTAAAGTATTTATAATTTTATATAACCCTATTATTCATTTCTCTGATGGCGGAGTCTGCGTGGATTAGCCATCTTGATCCAACACCTCCTTGAGCCATCATGATCCCACATCTGACTGGAATAGAACACAGGCAAGCTTACGGAAAGCCTACGTACTACTACCATGATAGCGCTAAGTGACAGCATTGAGACAATACAGAATCATTTTGTTATCTAAGCCTTTATTTCCGACAAGATAAAAATCTATGCGAATATGACACAGCAGAAAAGTGGATTAACAATCTTCGACAATCAGGTTTCCTGATTTCAGATGCTTATGATCAGAACACTCGGAATACAAAATACATGTGAATGGTTCACTGAGCTTGGGGGGGGGGGTATTGAACCATTGAATCATATAGATTCCATGAAAACAATAAATAAATTAACCACAACATGGCTTCAGATGTACTGTAATACAATTATTACACTGCCTTGTCTCATAAAGGCTAATAATGACAGGCGAGAGTCAGATAGTTTTAATAAGTGAAAATGGGTATAAGTGATCACGAGTTATGACCTCTGTAGAAAGCTCTTTTGGTGCTGTATAGTAGTTCTCCTGGTGTCCATGCTTACTGCTCCCCCTGCAGTCGTAGTAGTCCGTCAGCGTACTGGAACTGTGTGCCGTTCTCATACTCCAGCATGTCCAGGGCTACCTCACAGCTCTCCTTCACCACGCGCTCTGTGTCTTTCCTGTAGCGCTCCAGGATCTTCATACACTCCTCCTTGCCGATGGATCCGAGGGCCTCGGCACACTCGTGTCTCACCATGGCGTTCTCCCCGTCCAGCTCCAAGGCTGCCTGCAGCTGGGGGATGCTGGCTGGGTGCTGGATCTGACCCAGGACGTAGCCAATCTCATGGCGGAACAAGGCACTGCTACACTGAAGACCTGGGTGGCAGGACAACAATGGGTTGAGTGAGTTTTGGTGTTCGGAGGACGCTGATAGTGGAGGGTTATGCAATGCCAATGATTCAGGAAAATAAAATGTACTTATGCGAATAACAATTATGTGGCTGGTTGCACGTTTGGCAGAAAATAAGCCCCTCTGCATGTTACTAATTTGATCCTTTATTGCCAACTGCCATAGACCGCATAGTTTAAGAATGACTGCCAGTCTCTCACCATCTCCTAGAGCCAGGACAGCCTCCTCGGTGCCCAGGTTGCGGAGGGCGAACATGGCCCTGTAGCGCTCAAACAGCGGCAGGCTCTCATCCAGGAGCTGTGTTCTCAGCTCAGGGACAGTCTTCCTCTGGGCTGGGGGAGCAGGGTCCACAGAACAGTAGGGGTTTCCATCGGTGACCTCCTCTCCTTTCTGGTCCCCACCAGATATCAGCCACTCCAGCCGCCTAACAGCCAACTGGCACGTCTCTGCCACCTGGTGGAGAAGGACAGTCATGTCATAACCACTATACAGGCACTGTACTGGTCATAGTGAATATGACTAACTTTCCACATATTCTCTACTCTACTTCTATTTCCCTCGTTTTACCATACCTCGATGACTGGGTCCTCTGAGTACTCTTTCAGCAAGTCAAGGACCTTGAGGTTCCCAATAGCTCCTAATGCTTCACCTAAATAAAAATAAATAAATAGTTAACTGTTTAGATAAGCACTATTATCATCATTATCTCTGAACATGTATATCAATAAGGTATGCATGAATGAGAGTGGACTCTAGTGATCTGGCATACTGACCTGCTTCATGCCTGACCATAGGCTCCTGTGTTGTGTCTTTTAGAACAGTCTCTAGCGTGGGTATGGCCCTCTCATCCTGCATTTGGCCCAGGCAGTATGCCAGCTCATGTTTCAACAGAGCAGAGTCATCAACAAAAGCCTGACTGATCCATTCGATGGCCTCTGGTCCGCCCAGGTTACGCAAGGTGAAGAGAGCTCTGAACCGTGTTGTCAGGTCCTGCTTTGGGTTGACCAGAATCTTGCCAACTGCTGCTACCTCCTGCTCACTTGCCATGCTGAGTATAATGATGTAGCTACTAGATCTGAAAAGGGAAGATCAGATACAGTGAGGATGTGAATGAACTGAATATGTAGCTAGCTAGCTATTGGACATATCTGGTAATAAACACTGAATCCAATTCATAAAATATTTTCCTTACAAAGGCTAGAGAGCTGCGTTGTTGGTTCACATTAGCTAGGAGTCTCAGGCTTGCCATTATCATGACTCCAATTCCATACCATTGGGTTCTCGAGAGCTAGTCTCAGGCTAGCAGCTTAGTTAGCATCACAGTTACAAAACTAGCAGAGAAAGGGGTAGCTGCAATCCAATATGGCGACCGGAGTGTGGGCGTGTGGAAAGGAGTGGGTGTGTCGAAGGGAAAGTAGTGAGCGTGTGGAAAGGTTGAGCGTTTTTCTTCCCTTTCATACCAGGCACTGCCGTACATTGAGCTACAATACCACAAGCGTTTGGACTCGGAGTCCGAGTCATTTTTCACTGTTAGTTTTACAAACAACTGTACATTTTCAGTTATAAAACTGATGATTGTTGGTTTTTGATTCAAAGTATTGATGATGGGTATACTGTTGCTTCATGTGATGTATGCATGTGCTTACTGTGACTGTCACCCTGATATTGGCTACTCGGTAGCTATTTCCCGCACCGTTGCTGGACAGTCTTGTCAAGTGGGAGCGAAGGGCACTGTGTCCCGGTGTTGTTGCCTATCATGCTCTCGCCATTGAGTAGTAGGCTGTATGTATTAAGGTGACATCTATACTGAATAAAAATATAAAACGTCACATGCAACAATTTCAAAGATTTTACTAAGTTACAGTTCATAGATTTCAATTGACTTTTTTCTTTCTATGGATTTCACATAACTGGGCAGGGGCACAGCCATGGGTAGGCCTGGGGGGGCATAGGCCCACCCACTTGGGAGCCAGGTCCACCCACTGGGGAGCCAGGCACAGCCAATATGAATTAGTTTTTACCCACAAAAGGTTTTTTATTACAGACAGAAATGCCCTCCCAGGCCAACCCATGGCTGCACTACTGACCAGTCATGTGAAATCCATAGATTAGGGCCTAATGGATTTATTTAAATTTACTGATTTCCTTCTATGAACTGTAACTCTAAAATCTTCAACATTTTTGCATTCATATTTTTTTTCAGTACATTATTATATTCAACCCAAGGGCACAATGGCCACAAAAGGCATGGATTTTCTTAGGGGGCATTACGGCCACAAAAGGGGGATGCTACCAGGAAATTTGATGCATTATCAAGTGCTTGTCAAATTGTGAATGAGAGACTGATGAAGTGTGTAGCCTGCACACAAAAAAACAAAGCAGAGCTCATGCCTTTCAAATGTACTTTTTTCAAATCATCATTAAAGTAGCATTATGCAGCCTTAGAATGTATTAAAAATCAAAACATATAACCCAACGTTTGTATCACAACTAAAGTTGCATAAATAACTCTAAATTAAGCATATAGGAGGACCTGTTTCTTTAACGGCACCAACACAGAATAGACACATGTGCAGTTTCAGTTTCACCCTCAGAAATCGTTTTGGAGAAAATATCCTTTCTACTTTATTTTTCTATGTTCAATTGTATTGTTAATACTAAAGATGCAGGAATGACCACATGCAAGCACACACCGAATTGCAGCGTTCATGCAGTAACCAATGGGGTGCTCGAGGGGGGGGGGGGATGTTCATGAAGGAACCAATTTTTTGCAGAGAGAATGTGCTGGGAGGTATTTTGTCAACATGTACTTAGGCATATTACAACACTTCCGTATTTTCCAATCATGAGTATCACCTGTCAATTTACGGATACGATTACGACGACTATGGCCATATCGGCACACCCCTAGGCTGTGGTCCAAACACTTAAGACACACCCTCGCCATCTTGGCGAGGTCCAGCCCCTTAGCCCTCGTTTTTAGTCGGCTTTGCAAGTGTACAATTATGTTCACTCAGGGGTCTGAAACTCCCCATATTTCAATTCGCGATGATTGTACATCCGCTAAGAAAAGGATGCGAAAACTTAAAAACAACATACAAGTGTAAGTAAAAACAAATAAGTTAGAAATTGTGCTACTAATGCACATGACAGCACAAACGTCTCATAAAAAGTAAATATGTTTTTGTTTGGTTATCTTTTGGAAATTAAACATTTTTCGTTCTTCAGAAGTTCCAGCTAGGCAGCCAATTAATTTGCTAACTATCATACAGTAGGCGTATATTAATAATTATATATTTTAAATAAGTAGACATGCACTCCTATTTGACTGTAGCGCATATAAAGCACCCACAAGCTACCTGTGGCTAAAACACAATCATCGCGGGATGAACGCGTGACGAATTTCCGGCCAAGGGTGGTCTATTTAAAAATCATTACTTCCTCGCCCTGCAAGTGTATACTCGTCAGACGTCATCAGAAGTGTCCACTTAATTTGAGAGAAGAGGGGATCGTGTGTGTCTTTTAAGTGTTTGGTCCGCAACCCTAGTTTTTGGGCAATACATTTGAGCTAGACATGGCAACCCTGGCTGCTACCCATACTTGAACTAGCAACCTAACGTTCGCTAACTAGTAAAGATGTTTGATAACATAGCTGGCTAGCTAGCTTGCTAATATAATGACTATCATATCCAAGCTGAACCTTGCTTAGTAAAATACTTAGAATTCATAAACAGGTCAAAGATGGACTGACGATTACAGTAAATCATACTCACTTCGCCTACTTTTCTGTAACAGTTCGCTACAATCAGCACTTCATCTTTTCCACATGGACAAGTTCCTCAGTCGCGGTGCGTGACCGAGAAACACTACAACCTTATACTTCCGGGGTACAGTTTAGTTTACCATCTGGATACTGGAAAAATGTATATAATGTAAAGTAAAAAAGTATAATAATCACTCACATCGGTAATCAATTGTTTTTATTTTAATTTTATTGGAAAATATTGAAGAGTTAATTATCTAGTAGGTCTATCTCAGAAGAATAATGCATTGTATCAAGTATGGGTAACTGCATAGGTGTGTGTGTCTGAAAGTCCTTGGTATATTCTTTATATAATAATTTGTGTTCCCCCAGGTACTTTTTGTATTGATTTGTTTATTAAAAAATAAAAATAAAGTGTGTGTCTGAAAGTGGACGTGTCAACAGAAGTGGGAGGATCAACCGCGAAATGCGTTACACCAGCACTTTGTAATTGGTTAGATATTTTTGATTGAAGCGGGTTGTTTTTCCATTTCTTAACACGTTTTTATTGGTCAGTTCAAGACGGTGTGAAACAACACTTGGTGAGCTAAAAGCCACAATTTTCTTGATAGAGAATCATACTGTGCCATTTGAATGTTAACAAAACACACAACAAATATGGAGCCGACAGAGATGGTTGCCTCGCTTCGAGTCCTTAGGAATCTATGCAGTATTTCGTTTTTTTATGTATTATTGAGCAGAGGAGAAAACATTTAAGCAAATAACTGAATAAGGGGTTCTTTTTTCTAAATTGCTGGAGCACAACCATTCCATTGAACCCTGACACACTGACATACAGATGTATCATAGGCCACTAATCAGCAGTGGAAGAAAAGGTATCTCATATTCATGCTTGAGTAAAAGTAAAGATACCTTAAAAGGAAATTACTCCAGTAAAAGTGAAAGTCACCCAGTAAAATCCTACTTGAGAAAAAGTCTAAAAGTATTTGGTTTAAAATGTGCTTAAGTATCAAAAGAAAAAGTATAAATCATTTAAAATTTCTTATATTAAGCAAACCAGACAACACGATTTTCTTGTTTTTTTTATTTACGGATAGCCAGGGGCACAGTTCAACACTCAGACAAAATTCACAAACAAAGCATTTGTGTTTAGTGAGTCTGCCAGATCAGAGGCAGTAGGGATGTCCAGGGATGTTCTCTTGATAAGTGCGTGAATTAGACAATTTTCTTGTCCTGCTAACCATTCAAAATATAACGAGTACTTTTGGGTGTCAGGGAAAATGTAAGTAGTAATAAGTACATTATTTTCTTTAGGAATGTAGTGGAGTAAGAATTAAAGTTGTCAAAAATATAAATAGTAAAGTGCAGAAACCCCCAAAATACGACTTAAGTACTTTACACCACTGCTAATCAGATCTATCTCAGGAAAACCTTTACACAGCCGTCGTGTTGTCTGAAAACTTAATGATGGTGTTGGAGTTGTAAGCGGACACGCAGTCATGGGTGAACATGGAGTACAGGAAGGGACTAAGCACAGCTGCTCGAGGTTCGACTGTCTGCTGCCCTGGAACCTTAAACCACAAAGTCTCCATCTGCCTCTCTCGCTCCAGGTCCGGAGCCCAATCCAGCGGTAGATCCTTCATCTGCTCCTAGGATGGAGCCACAGCCTGCAGCTATTACAGATCCCAAGTGCAGCCAGAACTTTGGGGCCTCTCCAGCCACGCCTGCCAGCACCGTACTAGTTCCAGCCCAGAAGGTCCTTCTACCTTTAGACCTTTCAGACCTCTACTCAGGAGACCTGCCAGACATCACCTCGGGTGACCCAACAGAAGGCACCCCTGATGCTCCCTGCCACCACAGTAGGGTCAGTTCCCTGCCCCCACCATAGGGTAAGTGTCCCCTTCCTCCCGGATATGGGCAGAGTCAGAGTTTCCTTCCCCCACGGTAGGGTAAGAGTCAGAGTCAGAGTTCCCTTCCTTCCTGGTAAGGTCAAAGTTCCCTTTCCTCCTGGTAGGGTCAGAGTTTCAGTTTCCTGTGTACCTGGCATGTGTAAAGTGTCCTGTCCCTCAAGTTGGTCCAGTGTATCCTGCCCAATGGTAGATCTAGAGTTCCCCGCCTTCCTGGTAGGTCCAGTCTACCATGGCCACCCGGTAGGCTCGCAGTTTCCATTCATACCCGACCCTCAGTCTCTGGCAATAGTTTCAAGTTAAAACTTTTCTGACATACAGTTGAAGTCGGAAGTTTACATACACCTTAGCCAAATACATTTAAACTCAGTTTTTCACAATTCCTGACATTTAATCCTAGTAAAAATTCTTAGTGTATGTAAACTTTTGGCCCACTGGATTTTTTTTGAAACAGTGAATTATGAGTGAAATAATCTGTCTGTAAACAATTGTTGGAAAAATGACTTGTGTCATGCACACAGTAGATGTCCTAGCCGACTTGCAAAAACTATACTTTGTTAACAAGACATTTGTGGAGTGGTTGAAAAATGAGTTTTAATGACTCCAACCTAAGTGTATGTAAACTTCCGACTTCAACTGTAGGTTCCCGGACTTCAGCCTTTGGTGCTTGGCCCCAAGTCCTCTGCCGTTCTAGGTCCACAGTCTCCTGCACTAGTAGCCACTAAGTTTGTGTTGGGAATGTTATTGCGCTAATAGGGGGTGCAATAGTAGTGAGTTATGGTTACATTATTGTGCAATGTAACTGTGTAGATAAGTTTGCAATTAAGAAGTTGCAATGTTTGCTACCTCTCGGGTAATGCTAGCTCTACTGTTTGTTTGTACCCCATGCATGCTACTTTGTCTAGTATCATTATTCATTATTCAAGTATGTTTATTGAGTATCACTATTCATTATTATTAATTATTCATGTGTGTTTATTGAGTTTGACTAATCTAGCAATGTTTATATTATATGCATGCTACTGCTGCAAAATGTTTATATCTGCAATATGTATAGCCTGTTGTGTTACTTGTGTAGTAGCTGGTGCCCTTCTACAGATTCTAAAAGTTTCCAGAATGTTTCAGCACATGCGCGGTAGCTCTAAATTAAGATATCACCTAGGCCAGAGAGATAGCCATAAAACATCCATGGCCTTAGGCCTTCTATTTCTCTCTCTCTAGCCATGTGTATTCTTTAATTATGTCTAGATGCTATACTATTGCATTCATTCATGTGTTTATATTATGCCACAGTTTGCTCATCTACTTATTGTTATATTGCACGTGTATATTTATCTTAGTATCTTCAAATGGATAATGATTGTATTGTTTCAGAACCACACACAAGTGCATATAAACCTCTTTAAATTGAAGCAGCTGTGTCCACATGTGTGTGTGGTGGTGACTATCAAGAGTATAGCTATGGGCCTCAACATCACATTCTAACCAGATAGCACTGTAGTGGGCAGATCTTAGTGAATCAGTTGAAGTTTACTAGCGGATGAGGGCATTCACAACTGACCTCTCTGGTGAGCTCCAGCTAGTCCTTTTTTCATGGTCCTAGTTTTTGCCGGATATAGCGACCAACGGTTTTTTCAATTAGGCTATTAATGAGTAAGCCAATGACTAAGCTATTTTACATTGTGCCAGTGAATTGAAGTTGAACATCGTCAAATCCGTCCTTTTAATTAGGCTTAATTGCGCCAAATATAGCTTATTTAATTGATGTCCTAGCTAGGCAATAGATCGCAAAGCAGGGCACCCACAATTCCCCACTTGTCACGCCCTGACCTTAGAGATCCTTTTTATGTCTCTATTTGGTTTGGTCAGGGTGTGATTTGGGGTGGGTATTCTATGTTCTTTCGTTCTATTATTTGTATTTCTATGTTTTGGCCGGGTAGGGTTCTCAATCAGGGACAGCTGTCTATCGTTGTCTCTGATTGAGAACCATACTTAGGTAGCCCTTTTTCCCACCTGTCTTTGTGGGAAGTTAACTTTGTTTGTGGCACTTAGCCTTAAGCGTCACGGTTGTTTGGTATTGTTTATTGTTTTGTCGGCGTCATCACCTAATAAAAGGGAATATGTACGCTCACCACGCTGCGCTTTGGTCAAGGTCTTTCAACGGTCGTGACACCACTGAGCTAAACTTTTTGGAAATGGCAAATTCCCTTTCTCCTCCATGTACGCTTCTCAAGTGCAAATACTGTACAGCAGTTCAAATCACCAGGCATTTTTGTTAATAGGAGAGGTCTACCATAATTATGATCACACTTCCTCAATTTAAATATTATGGGGACACCTATACATTTGGCAGCCAACCACAAGTTATCTGTAGTCTATTTGTATTTTTTGTATTTATTATGGATCCTCATTAGCTAAGGCAGCAGCTACTCTTCCTGGGGTCCAGAAAAATTAAGGCAATTATACAATTTTAAAAACATTAGAATACAGTCACAACAGATTTTACAACAAATTAAGTGTCTACTACCACATATCTACAACACAAAATCCATGTGTAGGTGTGTGTATCTGGGTATTTGTGTTTGTATTTATTATGGATCCCCATTAGCTGCTGCCAAGGCTACAGCTACTCTTCATGGGGTCCGGCAAAATTAATGCAGTTATACAATTTTAAATACAATAAAATACATTCATAACAGATTACATAACACACTGTGTGCCCTCAGGCCCCTACTCCACTACCACATATCTACCACACAAAATCCCTGTGTACGTGTGTATAGTGCGTATGTTATCATTTGTGTGTCTGGCCTATGTTTGTGTTGCTTCACAGTCCCCGCTGTTCGATAAGGTGTATTTTTATATGTTTTTTAAATCTGATTCTACTGCTTGCATCAGTTAACTGATGTGGAATAAAGTTCCATGTAGTCATTGCTCTATGTAGTACTGTGCGCCTCCCATAGTCTGTTCTGGACTTGGGTACTGTGAAGAGACCTTTGGTGGTATGTCTTGTCGGGTATGTATGGGTGTCTGAGCTGTGTGCTAGTCTTTAAACAGACAGCTCGGTGCTTTCAACATGTCAATACCTCTCACGAATACAAGTAGTGATGAAGTCAATCTCATCTCCACTTTGAGCCAGAAGAGATTGACATGGATATTATTAATGTTTGCTCTCTGTGTACATCCAAGGGCCAGCCGTGCTGCCTCGTTCTGAGCCAATTGCAATTTTCCTAAGTCCCTCTTTGTGGCACCTGACCACACGACTGAACAGTAGTCCAGGTGTGACAAAACTGGAGCCTGTAGGATCTGCCCTGTTGATAGTGCTGTTAAGAAGGTAGAGCAGCGCTTTATTATGGATAGACTTCTCCCCATGTTAGCTACTGTTGTATCAATATGTTTTGACCATGACAGTTTACAATCCAGGGTTACTCCATGCAGTTTAGTCACCTCAACTTGCTCAATTTCCACATGATTTATTACAAGATTTAATTGAGGTTTAGGGTTTAGTGAATGATTAGTCCCAAATACAATGCTTTTAGTTTTTGAAATATTTAGGATGAACTTATTCCTTGTCACCCATTCTGAAATTATCTGCAGCTCTTTGTTAAGTGTTGCAGTCATTTCAGTCACTGTAGTAGCTGACGTGTATAGTGTTGAGTGATCCTCGTACATAGACACACTGGCTGTCCTCAAAGCCTGTGGCATGTCGTTAGTAAAGATTGAAAAAAGTAAGGGGCCTAGACAGCTGCCCTGGAGAATTCCCGATTCTACCTGGATTATGTTTGAGAGGCTGCCATTAAAGAACACCCTCTGTGTTAGACAGGCAACTCTTTATCCACAATGTAGCATGGGATGTAAAACCATAACACATACGTTTTTTCAGCAGCAGACTATGATCGATAATGTCAAAAGCCGCACTGAAGTCTAACAAAACAGCTCCTACAATATGTTTATCATCAATTTCTCTCAGCCAATCATCAGTCATTTGTTTAAGTGCTGTGCTTATTGAATGTCCCTCCCTATAAGTGTGCTAAAAGTTTGTTGTCAATTTGTTTACTATAAAATAGCATTGTATTTGGTCAAACACAATTTTTTCCAAAAGTTTACTAAGGGTTGGTTGTTCGGCTATTTGAGCCAGTAAAGGGGGCTTTACTATTCTTAGGTAGTGGAATGACTTTTGCTTCCCTCCAGGCCTGAGGGCACACACTTTCTAGTAGGCTTAAGTTGAAGATATGGCAAATAGGAGTGGCAATATCGTCCGCTATTATCCTCAGTAATTTTCCATCCAAGTTGTCAGACCCGGGTGGCTTGTCATTGTTGATAGACAACAATAATTTTTTCACCTCTTCAACACTCACTTTTACGGAAATCAAAATTACAATTCTTGTCTTTCCTAATTTGGTCAGATATACTTTGAATGTGTATTGTTAGCGTTTTTTTGATGGCATGTCATGCCTAAGTGCTAATCTTGCCAATGAAAAAATCATTAAAGTAGTTGGCAATATCAGTCGGTTTTGTGATGAATTTATTTTATTTATTTTTATTTCATCTTTATTTAACCAGGTAGGCAAATTGAGAACACGTTCTCATTTACAATTGCGACCTGGCCAAGATAAAGCAAAGCAGTTCGACACATACAACAACACATAGTTACACATGGAGTAAAACAAACATACAGTCAATAATACAGTGAAAAATAAGTCTATATACAATGTGAGCAAGTGAGGTGAGATAAGGGAGGTGAAGGCAAACAAAATATATATATAAATAAATAAAAATATAAAAAAGGCCATGGTGGCGAAGTAAATACAATATAGCAAGTAAAAGAAAAACACTGGAATGGTTGGTTTGCAGTGGAAGAAAGTGTAAAGTAGAGATAGAAATAATGGGGTGCAAAGGAGCAAAATAAATAAATAAATACAGTAGGTAAAGAGGTAGTTGTTTGGGCTAAATTATAGATGGGCTATGTACAGGTGCAGTAATCTATGAGCTGCTCTGACAGCTGGTGCTTAAAGCTAGTGAGGGAGATAAGTGTTTCCAGTTTCAGAGATTTTTGTAGTTCGTTCCAGTCATTGGCAGCAGAGAACTGGAAGGAGAGGCGGCCAAAGGAAGAATTGGTTTTGGGGGTGACCAGAGAGATATACCTGCTGGAGCGCGTGCTACAGGTAGGTGCTGCTATGGTGACCAGCGAGCTGAGATAAGGGGGGACTTTACCTAGCAGGGTCTTGTAGATGACCTGGAGCCAGTGGGTTTGGCGACGAGTATGAAGCGAGGGCCAGCCAACGAGAGTGTACAGGTCCAGGTGGTGGGTAGTATATGGGGCTTTGGTGACAAAACGGATGGCACTGTGATAGACTGCATCCAATTTATTGAGTAGGGTTTTGGAGGCTATTTTGTAAATGACATCACCGAAGTCGAGGATTGGTAGGATGGTCAGTTTTACAAGGGTATGTTTGGCAGCATGAGTGAAGGATGCTTTGTTGCGGAATAGGAAGCCAATTCTAGATTTAACTTTGGATTGGAGATGTTTGATGTGAGTCTGGAAGGAGAGTTTACAGTCTAACCAGACACCTAGGTATTTGTAGTTGTCCACATATTCTAAGTCAGAGCCGTCCAGAGTAGTGATGTTGGACAGGCGGGCAGGTGCAGGCAGCGATCGGTTGAAGAGCATGCATTTAGTTTTACTTGTATTTAAGAGCAATTGGAGGCCACGGAAGGAGAGTTGTATGGCATTGAAGCTCGCCTGGAGGGTTGTTAACACAGTGTCAAAAGAAGGGCCAGAAGTATACAGAATGGTGTCGTCTGCGTAGAGGTGGATCAGAGAATCACCAGCAGCAAGAGCGACATCATTGATGTATACAGAGAAGAGAGTCGGTCCAAGAATTGAACCCTGTGGCACCCCCATAGAGACTGCCAGAGGCCCGGACAACAGACCCTCCGATTTGACACACTGAACTCGATCAGAGAAGTAGTTGGTGAACCAGGCGAGGCAATCATTAGAGAAACCAAGGCTGTCGAGTCTGCCGATGAGGATGTGGTGATTGACAGAGTCAAAAGCCTTGGCCAGGTCAATGAATACGGCTGCACAGTATTGTTTCCTATCGATGGCGGTTAAGATATCGTTTATGACCTTGAGCGTGGCTGAGGTGCACCCATGACCAGCTCTGAAACCAGATTGCATAGCGGAGAAGGTATGGTGGGATTCGAAATGGTCGGTAATCTGTTTGTTGACTTGGCTTTCGGAGACCTTAGAGAGGCAGGGTAGGATAGATATAGGTCTGTAGCTGTTAGGGTCAAGAGTGTCCCCCCCTTTGAAGAGGGGGATAACCGCAGCTGCTTTCCAATCTTTGGGAATCTCAGACGACACGAAAGAGAGGTTGAAAAGGCTAGTAATAGGGGTGGCAACAATTTCAGCAGATAGTTTTAGAAAGAAAGGGTCCAGATTATCTAGCCCGGCTGATTTGTAAGGGTCCAGATTTTGCAGCTCTTTCAGAACATCAGCTGACTGTTTTTGGGAGAAAGAGAAATGGGGAAGGCTTGGGCGAGTAGCAGAGGGGAGCGCAGTGCTGTTGACCGGGGTAGGGGTAGCCAGGTGGAAAGCATGGCCAGCCGTAGAAAAATGCTTATTGAAATTCTCAATTATAGTGGATTTGTCGGTGGTGACAGTGTTTCCTATCTTCAGTGCAGTTGGAAGCTGGGAGGAGGTGTTCTTATTCTCCATGGACTTTACAGTGTCCCAGAACTTTTTTGAATTTGTGTTGCAGGAAGCAAATTTCTGCTTGAAAAAGCTAGCCTTGGCTTTTCTAACTGCCTGTGTATATTGGTTTCTAGCTTCCCTGAAAAGTTGCATATCACGGGGGCTGTTCGATGCTAATGCAGAACGCCATAGGATGTTTTTCTGTTGGTTAAGGGCAGTCAGGTCAGGAGAGAACCAAGGTCTATATCTGTTCCTGGTTCTAAAGTTCTTGAATGGTGCATGCTTATTCAAGATGGTGAGGAAGGCATTTAAAAAAAATATCCAGGCATCCTCTACTGACGGGATGAGATCAATATCCTTCCAGGATACCTCGGCCAGGTCGATTAGAAAGGCCTGCTCGCTGAAGTGTTTCAGGGAGCGTTTGACAGTGATGAGTGGAGGTCGTTTGACCGCTGACCCATTACGGATGCAGGCAATGAAGCAGTGATCGCTGAGATCTTGGTTGAAAACAGCAGAGGTGTATTTGGAGGGCAAGTTTGTTAGGATGATATCTATGAGGGTACCCGTGTTTACGGAATTGGGGTGGTACCTGGTAGGTTCATTGATAATTTGTGTGAGATTGAGGGCATCAAGCTTAGATTGTAGGATGGCTGGGGTGTTAAGCATGTTCCAATTTAGGTCGCCTAGCAGCACGAGCTCTGAAGATAGATGGGGGGCAATCAGTTCACATATGGTGTCCAGAGAACAGCTGGGGGCAGAGGGTGGTCTATAGCAGGCGGCAACGGTGAGAGACTTGTTTTTAGAGAGGTGGATTTTTAAAAGTAGAAGTTCAAATTGTTTGGGAACAGACCTGGATAGTAAAACAGAACTCTGCAGGCAATCTTTGCAGTAGATTGCAACACCGCCCCCTTTGGCCGTTCTATCTTGTCTGAAAATCTTGTAGTTGGGGATGAAAATGTCAGAATTTTTGGTGGTCTTCCTAAGCCAGGATTCAGACACGGCTAAAACATCCGGGTTGGCAGAGTGTGCTAAAGCAGTGAACAAAACAAACTTAGGGAGGAGGCTTCTAATGTTAACATGCATGAAACCAAGGCTATTACGGTTACAGAAGTCATCAAAAGAGAGCGCCTGGGGAATAGGAGTGGAGCTAGGTACTGCAGGGCCTGGATTCACCTCTACATCACCAGAGGAACAGAGGAGGAGTAGGATAAGGGTACGGCTAAAAGCTATGAGAATTGGTCGTCTAGAACGTCTAGAACAGAGAGTAAAAGGACGTTTCTGGGGGCGATAAAATAGCTTCAAGGAATAATGTACAGACAAAGGTATGGTAGGATGTGAATACATTGGAGGTAAACCTAGGTATTGAGTGATGATGAGAGAGATATTGTCTCTAGAAACATCATTGAAACCAGGTGATGTCATCGCATATGTGGGTGGTGGAACTGAAAGGTTGGATATGGTATAGTGAGCAGGGCTAGAGGCTCTACAGTGAAATAAGCCAATAAACACTAACCAGAACAGCAATGGACAAGGCATATTTACATTAAGGAGAGGCATGCTTAATCGAGTGATCAATAAGGGTCCAGTGAGTAGAGGTTGGTTGGGGTCACGGCGATCCAGACAGCTGGCCAGGTAGATGGCTATCGGTAGCAAGATAGCATAGGATGGAGGTCTATTTTTAGACACCTCGTGCGTTTCCGTCGGTAGATTAGTGGGGTTCCGTGTGGTAGAGGGGATCAATCCAATTGGCAAAATAGATATAGTGACCCAAAAAATAAATAAAAAAAATAAAAAAATGTGTCCGATATACTTATTCAGATAGCAGCCGATAAGACAGCTAACGATTAGCGGGCCCCAGATGAACGTTCAGGTAACGTCGCGACGGAGGTGCTAGTTGGATAACTCCCTCGGGCAGATAACGTCGGCAGTCAGTCGTGAAGGCCCGGTGGGGCTCCGTATCTGCAGCAAAACAAAAAAAACGGGTCCGGATAGGTGACTGTAGCCCAGGAATGGCTGATGGAACTCCTCAGCTGGCTAGCTCCGGAATAATTTAAGTTTGCTCCGGGATCGATGTAAGCCAATAGTCACACGGTTTGCAGCTAGCTAGCTGCGAAATCAAGGTGCAAATGTCCAGAGCCTGCGGCTGAAATCCGGGGACACTGAGAAAAAAAAGGCCCGGTATGCTCCGGTCCGAGTCGCGTTGCACAAAAGTGCCGGTAGGTTATCGAGCTAAAGGAATAGCTGATGACCACAAAAAGTGGGCAGCTGAAACACCAACGCTAGCCAGCAAACCGGCTAACTTCTGGGCAGCTTCAGATTAGCTTCTGGCTAGCTTCCGGCTAGCTTCTGGTTAGCTTTCTGGCTAGCTTCTGATTAGCCCCTGGCTAGCTTCCACTGTGGATTTTCAGATTTGAGGTAAATAATACTTTTGTTTTTGTAATTGTTGAGGCGGGTTGCAGGAAAGCTTTTGTAGTTGAGTTCTTGGATAATAAAATATATAAAAGATATGCGAAGAAAGGTGTAAATATATATATATACAGGACACGACAATACGAGGACAAAATGACGTCTGAACTGCTAAGCCATCTTGGAAGCTATGGAACATCAACAGTTGGGGCTCACTCTGCCGCCATCACCTCCAAAATCCTTCATGAATGAGCCATCTGATTCAATGAATGATGGAGCTGAGTTTGCCTTTTTACCCAAATTTTCATTGAAGGTACTCCAAAGCTTTTTACTATCATTCTTTATGCCATTTATCTTTGTTTATCAGTGTAGTTTCTCCTTCTTTTTATTCAGTTTAGTCACATGATTTCTCAATTTGCAGTACGTTTGCCAATTGGTTGAGCAGCCATTCCTTTCCTCTCAACCATACCATTTTTCAATTCCTCATCAATCAACAGGGATTTAACAGTTTTAACAGTCATTTTTTAATGGGTGGATGCTTATTAGTAACTGGGATAAGCAATTGTGCTAATGTGTCAATGTAGCGTTTGGTTGCTCCTCATTACACACCACGGACCATCAAATATTCTTTACATCAACAACATAGGAATCACTACAAAACTTATTGTATGACCTCTTATTAGGCGCAGCCTTTGGAATTTTGGTTTTCCTAGCTATGGCTACTATATTGTGGTCACTACATCTGATGGACTTGGATACTGCTTTAAATGTATTTTATTTATATTTATTTAACCTTTATTTAACCAGGAATGGCTCATTGGGATTTAAAATCTATTTTTCAAGAGTGTCCTGGCCAAGATAGGCAGCACCAAGTCATTACAAAAATTACAGACAAACAACATGAAAAACTACAAGTAATCTAGTAAAAACCATAGAATTCACAAGAGTATAACAAAAATCAAAAACAGCTAATTAAAAACATTGACAGGTCAGGGAATCAGTCTCAAGATCATTCATCAGTGATTTAAAAATACCAGTCGGGACAAGTTCTTCCAGTTTAAAAGTATTTTGTAAGGCGTTCCAAGACGATGGCGCAGAGTACATAAAAGCCCTTTTACCAAATTCAGTTCGGACATTTGGAACAGTTAGCAGGATAAAGTCCAGCGAACGAAGAGAGTACCCACCACATTTCTGAACAATAAAAATGCCCAAATAAAAAGGTAGTAAACCCAAAATGGCTTTATAAATAAAAAATGTACCAGTGACTGAGCCTACGAGTGACTAGAGAAGGCCAGCCAACCCTGGTATACAAAGTGCAGTGGTGCGTAAGGGTTTTGCAGTATAAAATAAATCTCAAAGTGCCATGGTAAAGGGTGTCAATTGATCTCAAACACTGAGCGGAAGCATTCATATATAAAATATCCCCATAGACTAGTAAAGGCATAAAAGCACATTTATGCAGCATTAGTTAAGATTTGATCAATAGATGTTGATGAATTCATTCCTGTGCTTTTTTTAACTACCCTGGTAGGTTGACCGATAACCTGAACCAGGTTGCAGGCACTAGTTACAGTTTTAAGCTTTCTCTTGAGTGGACAGCCTGATGAAAGCGTGTCAATATTTAAATCCCCCAGAAAATAAACCTCTCTGTTGATATCACATACATTATCAAGCATTTCACACAGGTTATCCAGATGCAGACTGTTAGCGCTTGATGGTCTATAGCAGCTACCCACCTGAATGGGCTTTAGGTGAGGCAGATGAACCTGTAGCCATATTACTTCAACAGTATTTAACATGAGATCCTCTCTAAGCTTTACAGGAATGTGGTTCTGAATATAAACGGCAACATCTCCAACTTTGGCATTTCTGTATTTTCTGTAGATGTTATAACCATGTATTGCTACCACTATATCATCTAAGTGAGTTTCAGAGATTGTCAGAATATGAATGTCATCTGTTACTAACAAATTATTGATTTCATGAACCTTGTTTCTTAAGCTACATGTTTTTTCATTGCTTTACTGGGAAGCTTAGCAGAGGTAGACATGCTCATGTTATTTATGTTAGTACAGGGTGATCTGCACACATTGGACTTCCTACTAGGGCACACTGTCTCAGTGCTAACAGTATAACTCTGGTTCATAGGCACATGATTACTGCATACAATAGCTGTGGGATCAGCAGAGGCATTCAGGGCAGTAAGAGGGACATAAATGAGGTCTTCCAATGCCCCTGGGATAATGTACATTTGCTGAAGCATTATGACAACTCAGAGATACAATGGTAGGGATTAACTGAACTGAGCTTGGGTCATTGATAAGTCATTGACTCAACGCAGCCTTATAATGCTGTGAAAGGATCCAGGAACCCAAATGATTTGGGTGGATCCCATCCTCCTCATAAAACGAGCTTTGTTTACAGAATGTATCGAAATTGTCAAAGCACTTTACACCCACAGAACTGCAGTTGTCTCGTAGACAGTTATGGAGGCTAAAAGTCTGCTGAACCGTTCAATGCCTCCATTTTGGGAGAGCAGAGGGCCAGATATTATGGGGAGTTTGTTGGTGTCAAGGTGTGACCCAATAAGTTATTTATAACCCATCTTCCGCTGTTCTGAGCTGCCCTTCATAATGTCATTGAATCTCATATGAACTATGATAAACTCTATTTCCTGATCCTGGTTTAAAATGTTTGGGAGCAGCTTATTTATGTCCTGTACTCGTGCTCCTTGATAGCACAACGTTTTTGCTCCAGGGACTGAGACATTTCTCACAATTGAACTGCCCAATACAACGGCCTGAGAGGGGAATGGAGAAATTTGCCCATTCCTACCCCTCAAACAATTTGTTGAACCCTTCACGGGCCTAAGGGGAGGAGGATAGCGTACTTTCGTTGCTCCCAGTGATAGGTCTAGACCTCCCACAGCAGGCAGTACCCCGTCAGATCCAGAGAGAGGGAAAGGAGCCGGAACTTAATGACAAAGCCGCTGCTGGAGTCAGCGTCGCAGACACAGGCAATCCCAACGATGAAGGTGCAGACATGACTAGACATGACGTTGACTTGAAATATCTTCACGTCCAGAATAAAAACCAGGCTTCTGTCATAAGTCAATTTAATGAAAAAATATATAAAGAATTACAGGGGGCAGTTTGGAAAAGCGAATCCCGTATGAATCATCCTCTGGAATAAGGCACATGCTAGGATAGTAATTACATAACAAACATCTATGAATAGGGAAATATAATGTGGCAAAGAATACACTGAGTGTACAAAACATTAAGAACACCTTCCTAATATTGAGTTGCACCCCCCCTCAGAACAGCCTCATTTAGTCGGGGCATGGACTCTACAAGGTGTTGAACGCGTTCTACAGGGATGCTGGCCCATGTTGACGCCAATGCTTCCCACAGTTGTGTCAAGTCGGCTGGATGTCCTTTGGGTGGTGGACCATTCTTGATACACAAGGGAAACTGTTGAGCATGAAAAACCCAGCAGCGTTGCAGTTCTTGACACAAACCAGTGCGCCTGATACCTACTACCTCACCCTGTTCAAAGGCACTTAAATATTTTGTCTTGCTCATTCACCCTCTGAATGGCACACATACACAATCCATGTCTCAATTGTCTCAAGGCTTAAAAACCCTTATTTAACATGTCTCCTCCCCTTCATCTACACTGATATGAAGTGGATTTAAGAAGTGACATCAATAAGGGATCATAGCTTTCACCTGGATTCACCTGGTCAGTCTATGCCATGGAAAGAGCAGGTGTTCTTAATGTTTTGTACACTCAGTGTAGGCTTATAGGGTTAGAGAGTACATCACATCAACCCATGGGATCTGTCAAGGCTACGCACAGCAGAAATATGACTGAAATATTCTAGTTCCTACACCACCTTCTATATTCAAACTATAGGCCTTTTATAACTTGATGAACAAATATGCAGCACTTTGCTCATGCCAGTCCTCTTTCGAAGGCAAAATTAGTCTTCCTAGCCGGACTCTGCAATAATGAGGCGATGTGTATGTGTGTGCGCAGCTGTTTCAGCGTGTTGTGGAAGTCGAGCAAGAGTAGACTCCAAAAATCCTGGAGTCGTTCATCCCTATAGCCATCTAGCTTGCTAGTAATTCTAGCTTTGTTAGCTATAATTATTTTGTATGGGAACATCTGAACAGTACGACACACCTGGTTAGTTTGCTAACCTTAAACATTAGCTAGCAACCCATCTAGAACATAGATGGCTAGCTAGCTCACTACCAGAGCTGGCAATTTAATTAACGTTAGTAAAAAAGCTAAGTTACGCTGTCCATGGGGCTGAAGCTACTGTGATATAGACCTGGTGTCTCTGGCGCTGTCCATGGGGCTGAAGCTACTGTGATATAGACCTGGTGTCTCTGGCGCTTTCCATTGCGCTGAAGCTACTGTGATATAGACCTGGTGTCTCTGGCGCTGTCCATGGGGCTGAAGCTACTGTGATATAGACCTGGTGTCTCTGGCGCTGTCCATGGGGCTGAAGCTACTGTGATATAGACCTGGTGTCTCTGGCGCTGTCCATGGGGCTGAAGCTACTGTGATATAGACCTGGTGTCTCTGGCGCTGTCCGTGGGGCTGAAGCTACTGTGATATAGACCTGGTGTCTCTGGCGCTGTCCGTGGGGCTGAAGCTACTGTGATATAGACCTGGTGTCTCTGGCGCTGTCCGTGGGGCTGAAGCTACTGTGATATAGACCTGGTGTCTCTGGCGCTGTCCGTGGGGCTGAAGCTACTGTGATATAGACCTGGTGTCTCTGGCGCTGTCCGTGGGGCTGAAGCTACTGTGATATAGACCTGGTGTCTCTGGCGCTGTCCGTGGGGCTGAAGCTACTGTGATATAGACCTGGTGTCTCTGGCGCTGTCCATGGGGCTGAAGCTACTGTGATATAGACCTGGTGTCTCTGGCGCTGTCCATGGGGCTGAAGCTACTGTGATATAGACCTGGTGTCTCTGGCGCTGTCCATGGGGCTGAAGCTACTGTGATATAGACCTGGTGTCTCTGGCGCTGTCCATGGGGCTGAAGCTACTGTGATATAGACCTGGTGTCTCTGGCGCTGTCCATGGGGCTGAAGCTACTGTGATATAGACCTGGTGTCTCTGGCGCTGTCCATGGGGCTGAAGCTACTGTGATATAGACCTGGTGTCTCTGGCGCTGTCCATGGGGCTGAAGCTACTGTGATATAGACCTGGTGTCTCTGGCGCTGTCCATGGGGCTGAAGCTACTGTGATATAGACCTGGTGTCTCTGGCGCTGTCCGTGGGGCTGAAGCTACTGTGATATAGACCTGGTGTCTCTGGCGCTGTCCGTGGGGCTGAATCTACTGTGATATAGACCTGGTGTCTCTGGCGCTGTCCGTGGGGCTGAAGCTACTGTGATATAGACCTGGTGTCTCTGGCGCTGTCCGTGGGGCTGAAGCTACTGTGATATAGACCTGGTGTCTCTGGCGCTGTCCGTGGGGCTGAAGCTACTGTGATATAGACCTGGTGTCTCTGGCGCTGTCCGTGGGGCTGAAGCTACTGTGATATAGACCTGGTGTCTCTGGCGCTGTCCGTGGGGCTGAAGCTACTGTGATATAGACCTGGTGTCTCTGGCGCTGTCCGTGGGGCTGAAGCTACTGTGATATAGACCTGGTGTCTCTGGCGCTGTCCGTGGGGCTGAAGCTACTGTGATATAGACCTGGTGTCTCTGGCGCTGTCCGTGGGGCTGAAGCTACTGTGATATAGACCTGGTGTCTCTGGCGCTGTCCGTGGGGCTGAAGCTACTGTGATATAGACCTGGTGTCTCTGGCGCTGTCCGTGGGGCTGAAGCTACTGTGATATAGACCTGGTGTCTCTGGCGCTGTCCGTGGGGCTGAAGCTACTGTGATATAGACCTGGTGTCTCTGGCGCTGTCCGTGGGGCTGAAGCTACTGTGATATAGACCTGGTGTCTCTGGCGCTGTCCGTGGGGCTGAAGCTACTGTGATATAGACCTGGTGTCTCTGGCGCTGTCCGTGGGGCTGAAGCTACTGTGATATAGACCTGGTGTCTCTGGCGCTGTCCATGGGGCTGAAGCTACTGTGATATAGACCTGGTGTCTCTGGCGCTGTCCATGGGGCTGAAGCTACTGTGATATAGACCTGGTGTCTCTGGCGCTGTCCATGGGGCTGAAGCTACTGTGATATAGACCTGGTGTCTCTGGCGCTGTCCATGGGGCTGAAGCTACTGTGATATAGACCTGGTGTCTCTGGCGCTGTCCATGGGGCTGAAGCTACTGTGATATAGACCTGGTGTCTCTGGCGCTGTCCATGGGGCTGAAGCTACTGTGATATAGACCTGGTGTCTCTGGCGCTGTCCGTGGAACTGGAAGTTGACTGGCTGACTTCGATTGCTAGCTATCTAGCTAACCAGCTGACAGCTGTACAGCAACGTGACTGACGGGCCAGTGTGAGACAAATAACTTGTGTTAAATTATTAACACAAATACTTCAACAAAATGAATCTCAGTATTCTTATTTACATAAAAAGTGCACCAGTTTTTCTTTCATTTCAAAGAGGTGGGCCCGCTTAATGATGGACCAGGAAAGTTAAATCTGTTTCATTCCATAGTAGCCCCAGTCTTTCATCAAGGCGGCAACAGTTCATTTACATCTGTGTCTAAAGGGGAAGTCTGAGATTTAGGCCACACGACCACCAATCACCAAACAGAAAGTAAAAACCAAGGAGGATAAAAATGACATCTCAACTGACACAAAATCGGACAATGAAACCCAGAAGATTGAGAAACAGACTGCAGGTAACCTTGCCATTTTCAAAGGCATTGAAAAGGCCAAACTGCTTCTGAAATGTAACACTGCTGAAAATCTAGAGTTGGCAGGACTACCTGTCAACATGGATAGCGTTCCCTAGGGCACCCCAGGAAGCCACAGGAAACCCCTCTGCGATGTAAACCCAGCAATACCCACCCTACCAGGGGACTGTGTTCCAGAACAGCTCCTAGATGAGTCATAGCAGGCTCAACAGGCCCCAGAGCACATACCCAGTACTGGCAAATGCCAGCTCCAGACATGGCCACGGGCCGATGTTTACCCCGTTGCCTCAGTGCAAAGAGCCACAATGTTTCCCCAGACCATGTCCCAACAGGCAACAGATGATGTCCAATGGCCATTGACCGGTATGGGGCAGGCTCATGGGGAAGGCTACCCAACCATGTCTTTGTTCCAAGTAAGATTGATTTAGAAATAGTTTATCTTATCAGTAACATTTCACCCCAACTAAGCATGGTGCAGTCCTTTACATATTTTATTAGAATGGAATATTGTTGTTTTAATCTATAACATGTAGCAATGAGCAGCACCCATGGAAGATCTAACACCAGCTTAAATTGAGTATGTCACTCATTCAGGAGAAGAGGTTCTTCCACCATGAGGGAATGCTTCACCCATCCTCAAGACTCCTTTTTCTAGAATTTAATCAACTTTTCCTTGACAAATAATGTAGTTTTGTCTGGTGTCCATTATAAACTATAAAGAGTAGCTAGGTTACGTCCACAGAACCACAGCGCTGTCGATTTTCACAATGACGCTGTCCTTGGTGTTGACGTTAAATGTGTCCGCCTGTGCGGCGGGTCTTATTTTCTATTTCTAATTCAAAACTTTAACTATGAATGATCATTATTTCACCACAATCTAGCCATATTTTGTTTGTAGTAGCGTTGACAACATTGAACTGTGACATGCCCTCAAAATTATATTTCAGAATGGTAGCGTATTATGAAGTTATTATGACATAACTGCAGATCGAACTGTAGAAGTCTGGCGAGCTATAGATATGTAGTCTGGCGGTCTCAAAAGTAACAACGTGTGTTTGATGTCTGCAGAACATAGCTAAATAACATTGAATGCGTCATTTATCTGGTATTTGCATGTAATTCTTGACTAATCTGTGGCTGGACTATTTTCAGGTGAGCTCAAATTTGGTACTTTAGATCAGTGGCTGTGGAAGATCAGTGGCTGTGGAAAATAGGCTATGTCTTCGTGTGTATCTAATAGCAACCCCTACCAATATTTATTCTGAATCTTTGAGGCTTTGGCGACCCATAAGCATGTCAAGGGGGCAATATGATGTCATCCTTCCTTATGGTCTGACTACCATGCTGGAGGGTTTGTCCCGGGCTGTACTGAAAAAGAGACCAGACAACATTAAACTCTTCGCTCTTTACTATCTGACAGAGCTGAAGAAATTCAAAAATGGTAGGAACAAATGGACTCCACCATTATGCATTGCATGGATTATGCATTGACAATGATTGAGATGTTTTTCTTGCATCTAGAGAACCCGTCCTTTGGGATAAAGAAGCTTGTGGTAGATTTCCACAAAGATAGGGGTAAGGAACAAGGCAGGAATCACATTTCATTATACCAAGAATGCCTTTGTCACATGATTAAATTGACGTGTAGTACAATCACTAGCCTATAACATCAAATACAAAAGTACTTCCATACAATTCCATATAGATTTATTGGATCTCTGTGAGTAGACTTCTCTAACGTGCATAGGTTCTTTCTTTTTAGCCGAGAGTTTACACGACGATGGTTTTGAGGAAGAACTGAAAATGATTGGTTTCGAAGGCATACGACCAGAGCTCTCGAGATTAACCAGGGAGGAACCGACATCACCATCACGTTCAATTCCAGATAGGGTCAATAGGATTCCGTCCACAGCGAAGGGGGACGCAGTCCTAGCTACACTTATAACGGAGAGCAATGTACAGATCAACGGTCGCCAAGATAATTACGCACGACCCAAATCTGCCCTCGTGGTAAGTCAACCGGGTATTTCGCCTGTTACAATTGACTGGAGACTTAAATCAAGCAGTGTAAAACATCAGTCGGTGAACGCACGAGGGCAAGAAGTTGAAGTCAAACGAGGTGGAGCCCCCAACAAGCCCGCCAATACACGATCAAGCGGAGGTTCGGAAAACGGGACGGTCGGAGACGCACCTGTCCAGGCGGCCAGTAATCCATGCACTGAGAACAAGGTAACTCTAATCACACCAAATTACAAAGAAACACGCGACACACCATGTAAACATGTCGACGAGATAAGAGAGTTAGTCCACGACCTCAGCAAAGCCCCAGAACAACGTGAAACAATACTAATGACCGAAGGGCTTCCATCTCCAAGAGGAGATGCTTCCACAATTCCACATTCACGGTCTCCCGGTGGACAAAGAGCTGCAGCAACAACGACCGGACCTAAGAGGGAAAGCCACGGTGTCAAAACACAGGTCATTGCGACCACTAACCGACGAAGAGTTCGGATCGATGCATGGGCACAAGTGCCAGGGAAATCCTTCACCCGGAGCTCAGCCGCTAGACCTTCAGGGTGCACGGATGAGAGACGCTCACTCAACGCTGCAGCAGTTGTGCATTCTGAACAAGGTATTTCGAAAAATGTACTTAATTGTCTTCTTGCCATGAATGATCAATTAAACATGTTTTTTAAATACATAAATCAGAGCAGCAGTATAAAAAGATGGCATAATAAAATGGGTTGGTGATGTTTCCTCTTTGTTTTTGTCTGTCAGGCTATCAAGATACTGAGCACCCAAGAGATTATGAAGTGTCACCAGAAACAAACCATGACTACAGCCATGACAACGAAGCATGGAGAGGTCAAAATATCAGTAAGGGCGAGAGTCATGGAAAAGTAATCGTTCCAATACAATATCATGCGCCATGCTGTTGCGCTCAGCGAAGGTATCCTCAAGAGTGCGCCTGCCACTATTCTACGTCACAAGACTACAGTTATTGCCCCGGATTACCGACCCACCACCCAGGTTTACTGCACAATCAGTGCGCATACGACTACTCGCCTGTTTGTCAACCTCAAATAAACCTGTGCCACTGCGCCGCAGAGAGCACCGTGCCTCTTGCCATACATGTGCCACGGTGCGTAAGGGTCAGGCCTCACACTACTGGTCGTTTGAAGCAGCAGACGCAAATCAAATCCTGTCGGACTTCGACAACAACTAATTGCTGGAATGAGAGCCCTGCAGTGACCAGGCTACGATGCGCTTACCCTACCCTGATGTCAAGCAGCTACTATCCAACAGACAGTGATTCCTATTGTCTGCCTTTGCAGCCGAGGTCAACGATGAAATACGTTCCTGTCTATGTACCGATGGATGACCATTCCGTGCAAAAAGCCCTGACACCTGCTCACCTCGCAGCCTACGTACCATTCAGCCACGTGATGGAAGCTGAGGAAGGAAGGAGGGCGCGTCCTAGTGTCCCCTTCAAAAGGGTCACTTTAAGTAAACCTTGGGGTGGCTTGCACTAACGTGGGTCAGCCAACTTGTGATGGCTACATGGATTTTTGTCATCAATAAAACATGTGAACAAAACACTCTTCTTAATGATCTGTATGGAACATAGATTCATTTAAAACTCGTGACCACCAGGCCAGAGCCATGCCAAAAGTAAAATGCATTTCATATTGTAGAGAACATTTTTATTTAAAAGTTACATGTTATAGGGGTATTTTTTTATTTACTAAATTAAAGCGTCAGATTAATCATTTGATTGTACTACCTTGCCATACATTTTGTCATATTCCATATATCATACACATTCTTGGAGACGTTTTGACCTCAAACTACCAGAAACCCTGTTACCAAGTTTTTTTTCTTCCGTGACAATGACACAATATATCTCTACCATACACTAGCCCTATTGTTAAAATCATATCAACAGTCCATACCTTTGATCACTCTTTATTATGACCCATGTCCTATATGGGAACTCTTCACAGTTGAATAGAGGAATGTAAAAGGAAAGCTGTTGGAGAATAGACCGGGATACACTTCTGTTTAGCTTGTACATACAGCGTCCCTTCAGATAGTTGCATAGCTGAGTTCATAGCTTACTGCTCTACAAAATGTAACTACCATAACCAGTGGAGAAGTGGGACCTTGAGTTCATTTTCTCCCGCAATGATTGACATGAGAAGATTTTGAAGTAGTGTAGATCAAATCATCTAAGCAGCATTGTAACATTCAATAGTATGCATTGTACAGGTATTTTTTGATCCTACAATCAATAGAGCAATAGACCTTGATGTTCATAAAAATATTAACAATTCACCATGTTAATGCGCATGGATGGACTAAACAACAAAATAAAATACAAGTAGTCAGAATGATAGATCAGTAACAGTAGGACTGTGGGATAACACATTCAAATATCAGAAATTAAGTGTTATAAACTAATAAATCCCAACCACATGTACAGTGGGGAGAACAAATATTTGACACACTGACGATTTTGCAGGTTTTCCTACTTACAAAGCATGTAGAGGTCTGTAATTTTTATCATAGGTACACTTCAACTGTGAGAGACAAAAATCCAGAAAATCACATTGTATGATTTTTAAGTAATTAATTTGCATTTTATTGCATGTCATAAGTATTTGATACATCAGAAAAGCAGAACTTAATATTTGGTACAGAAACCTTTGTTTGCAATTACAGAGATCATACGTTTCCTGTAGTTCTTGACCAGGTTTGCACACACTGCAGCAGGGATTTTGGCCCACTCCTCCATACAGACCTTGTCCAGATTCTTCAGGTTTTGGGGCTGTCGCTGAGCAATACGGACTTTCAGCTCCCTCCAAAGATTTTCTATTGGGTTCAGGTCTGGAGACTGGCTAGGCCACTCCAGGACCTTGAGATGCTTCTTACGGAGCCACTCCTTAGTTGCCCTGGCTGTGTGTTTCGGGTCGTTGTCATGCTGGAAGACCCAGCCACGACCCATCTTCAATGCTCTTACTGAGGGAAGGAGGTTGTTGGCCAAGATCTCGCGATACATGGCCCCATCCATCCTTCCCTCAATACGGTGCAGTCGTCCTGTCCCCTTTGCAGAAAAGCATCCCCAAAGAATGATGTTTCCACCTCCATGCTTCACGGTTGGGATGGTGTTCTTGGGGTTGTACTCATCCTTCTTCTTCCTCCAAACACGGCGAGTGGAGTTTAGACCAAAAAACTCAATTTTTGTCTCATCAGACCACATGACCTTCTCCCATTCCTCCTCTGGATCATCCAGATGGTCATTGGCAAACTTCAGACGGGCCTGGACATGCGCTCGCTTGAACAGGGGGACATTGCGTGCGCTGCAGGATTTTAATCCATGACGGCGTAGTGTGTTACTAATGGTTTTCTTTGAGACTGTGGGCCCAGCTCTCTTCAGGTCATTGACCAGGTCCTGCCGTGTAGTTCTGGGCTTATCCCTCACCTTCCTCATGATCATTGATGCCCCACGAGGTGAGATCTTGCATGGAGCCCCAGACCGAGACAGGTAATGAGTGGAGAACAGGAGGGCTTCTTAAAGAAAAACTAACAGGTCTGTGAGAGCCGGAATTCTTACTGGTTGGTAGGTGATCAAATACTTATGTCATGCAATAAACTGCAAATTAATTACTTAAAAATCATACAATGTGATTTTCTGGATTTTTGTTTTAGATTCCGTCTCTCACAGTTGAAGTGTACCTATGATAAAAATGACAGACCTCTACATGCTTTGTAAGTAGGAAAACCTGCAAAATCGGCAGTGTATCAAATACTTGTTCTCCCCACTGTATATGTGAGTGCAGTTATTGTTTTGTAACAGAAAAATTAAATAAAGTTGTGGGCACAAAACAGCTGTACATTACATTAGGAGCAACAGATTGAATGTGTGGATACTGTGTGTTCCTATAGTATCAAGGGAGCAAGGTTGTGCAAATGTCACACAGTAATGATGGATTACAGCATTCACAATCAAAACACAATTAGAAACTGGGTGGTTCAAGCCCTGAATGCTGATTGGCTGACAGCCATCGTATATCAGACCGTATACCATGGGTATGACAAATGTATTTTTACTGCTCTAATTACATTGGTAACCAGTTTATAATAGCAATAAGGCACCTCGGGGGTTTGTGACATATGGCCAATATACCACGGCTAAGGGCTGTGTCCTTGCACTCCACGTTGCGTCGTGCAAGGACACAGCCCATAGCCATATACCACACCCCCTCGTGCCATATTGCTTAATTAGAACACACAGATCCATTTATGCTAAAAAGTAATAATAAAATGATGGCTGCATGGAACATGTGACCTAATATAGATGCTACATTCATATCAAGCATGTTTAACAGCTGAACATTTTGTATCACAAATACATCTATTATTGCTATTTTCATACACAGTGTATTCATTGTAATAAATTAAGGCTTTAATGTATTCATGATAGATAAGGAAGTTGACGTGGATAAGAATCAATCTCACTATTCAAGGAATTAATGTCCATCAGTAAATATCAGGTAACAGGGGATAGTTGCGGTTCCAGTACCCAGTGGAGAACAACCAGTCCTGGGAGCCATTGTGGGGATTCTGGCCCTGTTGAAACCACCTGGAGACACAGGAGGGATAACGTGAGCATGGGCGGGGTTCAGGCTTTCATCCTGTCATTCTATGGATGAGAGTTAGTATCTACATAACATAAAGTACTGCATGCATGCATAAACATTAAGTCTAAAAAGAAAATAATACGTTGGTTATGTGCAATAAATGG
The DNA here is from genome assembly GCF_045679555.1 of Salvelinus alpinus. NCBI lineage: Eukaryota > Metazoa > Chordata > Actinopteri > Salmoniformes > Salmonidae > Salvelinus > Salvelinus alpinus. The sequence continues at coordinate 23,881,369 of NC_092091.1, forward strand.
ACAGTGGGTATGTATGCACTTATTTTCATTTGGGCCACTAACTGAATTTCAGAGATCAGAACCGATGCATGCACAGTATGTATTAGCACCAGTAGATGGAGCTACCACACAACATTGTGACAGTGGAGAGCACATGTAAGGCACACAATAGAAGAGCAAGCAACTAATACCTGGGGCCGAGGGAAGGGTTTCTTCACATCAATGCAAAGGTGCAACACAGAGAACAAGACAATGGAAGAGAAAAGTAGGACTTTGCATTATTATAAAGCAGTAAACCAAATACAAATAATGACATGGATTAAATGAAGGGATACCTTTTTTTTTTTTTTTTTATACACTTGCTTAATTTCAAAATATATGGGTGTATTGATATACAATACACAGAGAGTATAACATAACTGAAATTGTCAAAACATAACCGTATTTCTCTCATTGTCTTACTTTGTTTTCCACTCGTCATCAGATTTGGAATGGGTTTTACATGCAGCTCTCTGTTTCTCTTCTAGTCTCTTCTTCTCCTCACTTGCAAGATCTACAGCAAGGAGAAAACACACAGGGTTTTCACTGATCTATCTTAGATCAACTGTGTGTTCAAAGAAAGTGTTTGCATATGAGGCACAAGCATTTATCATGATTCGTACCAATATCTCCGTTCTCCATGGCTCGTATGTCTGGCCTAAGCCTGCAGTCTGTCTTTGGGATGAGCCCATCCATATCTTTATCCAGCTCGTTCAGTTGCATGGCAAACGACGTGAAGCTGTACATCTACAAATACACACAAAAAAACGTTTCCAGGACTGAATATTTAAATACAAAGCTGTGAAGAAGATTATGCAAAATATGCTTTATGATCGTGAAGTTTCTGAGCCTCTGCATTTCTATGTGCTTGAGTAAACCATACATCTAAATAGGAGGGTTTCCGATGCGACTAACCTCTGTAGAGTTGACTGGTCTGGGGGCTATCCTCCAAAGGAGATAGCTGCCTGGGATGACCTTGACTGTGTCAGCCTCTGGTAGGGGGATCTCCTCCAATTCCTCACGAGAGCCCTGGACAACAGGACACACAACAAGATCACATGAGAAGTTTCCACTAGTTACCACAGCCACAAAGTCAAAATTGGCCACATGGACAAATGTAAGGTTAGGGTTAGAAATAAAGTTAGCAATGTGGTTCAAGTTAGGGATAGGTTTAAAATCACATTGGAAGAGAAATTGTAGAAATAGGCAGGGTTTATGGTTTTGTGGCTGTGGCTGTGGCGACCCACATGAGGGGAGCTCTGCACTGAAGCTCTTCTATCTACAACCATAAGCTGTCATCACAGCGACGGGAACACCCGCAGCCAAAATCAACTGACAATACCAAAGTCGAGAACTGAACAGTATAGAAAAGGTCACCCTTTTTTTTTTGCTGGACCCTTTTTGATGTATTTTATATATATATATACACTGCTCAAAAAAATAAAGGGAACACTTAAACAACACAATGTAACTCCAAGTCAATCACACTTCTGTGAAATCAAACTGTCCACTTAGGAAGCAACACTGATTGACAATAAATTTCACATGCTGTTGTGCAAATGGAATAGACAAAAGGTGGAAATTATAGGCAATTAGCAAGACACCCCCAATAAAGGAGTGATTCTGCAGGTGGTGACCACAGACCACTTCTCAGTTCCTATGCTTCCTGGCTGATGTTTTGGTCACTTTTGAATGCTGGCGGTGCTCTCACTCTAGTGGTAGCATGAGACGGAGTCTACAACCCACACAAGTGGCTCAGGTAGTGCAGCTCATCCAGGATGGCACATCAATGCAAGCTGTGGCAAGAAGGTTTGCTGTGTCTGTCAGCGTAGTGTCCAGAGCATGGAGGCGCTACCAGGAGACAGGCCAGTACATCAGGAGACGTGGAGGAGGCCGTAGGAGGGCAACAACCCAGCAGCAGGACCGCTACCTCCGCCTTTGTGCAAGGAGGAGCACTGCCAGAGCCCTGCACAATGACCTCCAGCAGGCCACAAATGTGCATGTGTCTGCTCAAACGGTCAGAAACAGACTCCATGAGGGTGGTATGAGGGCCCGACGTCCACAGGTGGGGGTTGTGCTTACAGCCCAACACCGTGCAGGACGTTTGGAATTTGCCAGAGAACACCAAGATTGGCAAATTCGCCACCGGCGCCCTGTGCTCTTCACAGATGAAAGCAGGTTCACACTGAGCACATGAGCACATGTGACAGACGTGACAGAGTCTGGAGACACCGTGGAGAACGTTCTGCTGCCTGCAACATCCTCCAGCATGACCGGTTTGGCGGTGGGTCAGTCATGGTGTGGGGTGGCATTTCTTTGTGGGGCCGCACAGCCCTCCATGTGCTCGCCAGAGGTAGCCTGACTGCCATTAGGTACCGAGATGAGATCCTCAGAGCCCTTGTGAGACCATATGCTGACACATGCACATTTGTGGCCTGCTGGAGGTCATTTTGCAGGGCTCTGGCAGTGCTCCTCCTTGCACAAAGGCGGAGGTAGCGGTCCTGCTACTGGGTTGTTGCCCTCCTACGGCCTCCTCCACGTCTCCTGATGTACTGGCCTGTCTCCTGGTAGCGCCTCCATGCTCTGGACACTACGCTGACAGACACAGCAAACCTTCTTGCCACAGCTCGCATTAATGTGCCATCCTGGATGAGCTGCACTACCTGAGCCACTTGTGTGGGTTGTAGACTCCGTCTCATGCTACCACTAGAGTGAGAGCACCGCCAGCATTCAAAAGTGACCAAAACATCAGCCAGGAAGCATAGGAACCGAGAAGTGGTCTGTGGTCACCACCTGCAGAATCACTCCTTTATTGGGGGTGTCTTGCTAATTGCCTATAATTTCCACCTTTTGTCTATTCCATTTGCACAACAGCATGTGAAATTTATTGTCAATCAGTGTTGCTTCCTAAGTGGACAGTTTGATTTCACAGAAGTGTGATTGACTTGGAGTTACATTGTGTTGTTTAAGTGTTCCCTTTATTTTTTTGAGCAGTGTATATATATATATATATATATAAAAACTGTCGTTCTCTCCATCCATATATTGTATGCTCGTGGATTTCAGTTTGTATTGACTGCTATATGAGTATAATAAAAAACTTGAAATTGAAAATACCACAGTGAAAGTGGTTGGAATTTACACTTCTTGTAACACCAGCACATGACATTCTTTGCAGTATAAAACAAGCCTCAGGGATGGAGAACTCAAAGCATGTGTTCACCATGTAATGGACTACATGATTTGATGGGGTACATACCGGTGTGCTGCTTTTCTTTTCCGCTGTCCCCTTCCCACTTCTCTTATGTGCCTCCAATGCAGCATAATCCACAATGTACATACACTCTGTCCACTTTCCATAGAGAGAACAGACCTTCTTTTTGCTGTGCCAAACACACACATACTGTCAGTTAAAGCACTGCAGACATCACTGACTTCCGTCAAGATGGCAACATAATGGATAAATACATTACAAACGTGAGATACATTGATAGGCTGGCTAAATCAAAGCTGCCTACCTTTTGTCCAGAATGTAGCCTTCAACTTTGTGCAATTCCTTGCCAAAAAGGCCACAGGGTTTGAAATTCAAACAGCATCTTTCTCCAGTTCTGTGAAAAAAACAGAAATACCATCAAATCATTTTCCTTTTAATTTATTTTAGTCATGCTTCCCCATTCACATATTGCACTTCCTTCTTAGTCAGAGCATGTGACAGTATTTTTCACATACTTGTGGTTGAGCACCTCCACGTTGCCATACTGCTCAATCCACAGCTGCCCCACGATGATGTTGTGGACACAACATGTAGGGTTTGTCCATGTGTAGGCCTCATTGTACCTGGAAGTACAAATAATAACTCTATAACAACATGTCGTGGAAAAATACATTTTGGTTTCACACAGGCAACATGAGAAAACATCACACATAACTGTTGTGTTGTTTGAATGTGGTGTGAAAGTTGCTTACTTGGGAAGCTCCAGTGTGATGATGCCTTTGGGTTCAGCCTCCACGCTCTTGCCCCAGAACTTGAGTTTGGGGTAGATGGAGCCATGGAACACAAAGTCTTTCTTCAGGCCTTCGGCGTGGAACGCACTGACTGGTGGATGGTGGCTCACCTGCTCTGAGATCAACCTGAACCCCAGGTCCTCTCTGTCAGAGAAAAGGGGTGAGCTCAACACTTGTCTTTTACCACATCCAAATCCATCACCAGTGTTAGAGATGAACTCCTCCCTCCCTCTTACCTGACCAGTTCGTAGGTCTCTCCCAGTAGCGGGTTGAAAGGTTTCCCAGTTCTCTCCCACTGCGAAGCCACAGCAGACACAGCAAACGCTGCCACACACTGCCCATGCAAAACAGACAAATGACTTGATGTGGAGATGTAATGTACAATTTCTTAGCTCTTTTTTTTCTACATACAGTATTTATTATACGTTTCTATGCTTGTCTCTCTCAATTCAAGTGGACAAAAAAATGACAAAAAAAAATCTATAATTAAACCCATTTTCCAGATTATTTTTCAAATGTGTGTGTACCTTCATCCTCTCTATGGAGTCAGAGGAGGCGTTGGCCTGGTGGATGAGGTACGTGTGCTCCATGTACTCTGTCAGACGCTGAAGGAAGCTCAGGGGCTCATTAAAAATCACTGGCATGGTAATTTTAGACAGCTCCTAAAAGAGAGAGAACAAGAGAAGTAATGAATGAGAGAGAAAAGGAGAGAGCGCAAGTTAGTTCACAAGTAGTTGTACTATGTGATTCCCATCTATCAACCATTAAATAATCAAGTCTCTAGATTTTACAGGAATGAGCAGTTATTGCATGAGCAGTTATCTCATAGGCCCATCATGATATGCTATAGATTTTTTTTTATGTACATACTGTGTGTGTGTGTGTGTTAGAATTCACACACAAATCCATCAAGCATCAATTAGTCCATACCGAACCCACATCACTGACATTTAATCGCTTTACAGTACTGGGCCATGGCCAAACATGTCTAAGTAGAATTATGTTTTTAGACATTTTAACAAATTTATTAAAAAAGAAAAGTCAATAGGTATTCAACCCCTTTGTTGTGGCAAGCCTAAATTCATGATTTCAGGAGTAAAAATGTGCTAAACGGGCCTCCCGAGTGGTGCAGTGGTCTAGGGCACTGCATCACAGTGCTTGAGGCATCACTACAGACCCGGGTTCCATCCCAGGCTGTGTCACAGCCGGCTGTGACTGGGAGAACCATGAGGCGGCGCACAATTGGCCCAGCGTCGCACAATTGGCCCAGAGTTTGGCCCGGCCGGGATGTCCTTGTCCCATCGCGCATAAGCGATTCCTTGTGACGGGCTGGGTGCAGTGCACGCTGACTTCGGTCGCCAGTTGTACGGTGTTTCCGCCGACACGTTGGTGCGGCTGGCGTCCGGGTTAAGCAAGCAGTGTGTCAAGAAGCAGTGCGGCTTGGCATGGTCGTGGTTCGGGAGGACGCATGGCTCTCGACCTTCGCCTCTCCCGAGTCCATACGGGAGTTATGGTGATGGGACAAGACTGTAACTACCAATTGGATATCACATGAAAGGGGTAAAAGTAAAAAAAAACTAACAAGTCACATAATAAGTTGCACAGACTCACTCTGTGTGAAATAATAGTGTTTAACATGCTAATTGAATGACTACCCCATCTCTGTACCCCACACATATTATCTGTAAAGTCCCCAGATTCAACCACGAAGCCCAGGGAGGTTTTCCAATGCCTCGCAAAGAAGGGCACCTATTGGTAGATTAGTACAAATAAAATAAAAAGCAAACATTGAATATCCCTTTGAGCATGGTGAAGTTATTAACTGCACTTTGGATGGTGTCTCAATACACCCAGTCACTACAAAGATAAAGGCGTCCTTCCTAACTCAGTTGCCAGAGAGGAAGGAAACCACTCAGGGATTTCACCATGAGGCCAATGGTGACTTTAAAACAGTTACAGAGTTTAATGGCTGTGATGGGAGAAAACTGAGGATGAATCAACAACACTGTTGTTCCTACACAATACTAACCTAGTTGACAGAGTCAAAAGAAGGAAGCCCTTACAGAATAAAAATATTCCAAAACATGCATCCTGTTTGCATGTCACGATCGTCTTGCGGTGAGAGAGAGGACCAAGGCGCAGCGTGTGCAAAATACATTCTCTTTTATTTAGAGAAGGGAAAATCACGAAACGAACACTGAATACAAACTAAACAAAACAACAAACGACCGTGAAGCTAACGACGTAAGTTTTTCCCTTCTCTAAATAAAAGAGAATGTATTTTGCACACGCTGCGCCTTGGTCCTCTCTCTCACCGCAAGACGATCGTGACATTGCAACAAGGCACTAAAATAATACTGCAAAAAATGTGGCAAAGCAATTAACTTTTTGCCCTGAATACAAAGTGTTATGTTTGGGTAAAATCCAATACAACACATTCCAGAGTACCACTCTCCATATCTTCAAGCATAGTAGCGGCTGCATCGTGTTATGTGTATGCTTGAAACTGGGGAGTTTTTCAGGATAGAAAAAGAAACTGAATGGCACTAAGCACAGGAAAAATCTACCAAATACTGGGAGATGAATAACACCTTTCACCAGGACAATAACCTAAAACACAAGGCCAAATCTACACTGGAGTTGCTTACCAAGAAGACAGTGAATGTTCCTGAGAGGCTGAGTTACAGTTTTGACTATGGCAAGACCTGAACATTTTTGTCTAGCAAATATTAACAACCATTTTTTGTCTAGCAATGATTAACAACCAAAAGCAAATTATGCACAATCCAGGTGTGGAAACATACCCAGAAAGAGAAACAGCTGTAATCGCTACCAAAGTTGATGCTAACATGCATTGACAGAGGGATGAATACTTATCTAATCAAGCTATATTAAAAAATACATATATATTGTATTTACAAATGTTAGAATTTTTCTTCTACTTTGATATTACAAAGTATTTTGTGTAGATCATCTTTTTTTTTTATTAATAGGAAACTTTGTAACACCACAAAATGTGGATAAAGTCAAGGGATGTGAATACTTTGTATAGGCATTGTACATTACCACTCCCCGGCTACTGAACCACATTCCACATCAGGATTATGACATGCTAGATCCTTTATATACATGCTCTAGGCTGTAGCTAAAGAAAAGCTCCACACAGAATTGTATAGATGTGGGTTACTTACTGCACAGTACATCAGTATTGGATTGACTGATCTACAATACAGGCACTATTATGGCCAGGAAGGTTCCCATTATTCATCATGTTACGGGGGTTTGGACAGGAACAATAAAGCTGAGTGCTTCTGGTTGATAGCTCACCATGCCAATGCATTTCCTCAGGATACTCCAGATGCTGAAGTCATTTCTGGAGAACATGGATGCTGGTAAACTTGTTCTGGAGTGAGGGATATACAGACGCACAAACATAGAATCTGGTAAATGTACAAATGACACAAGTATCACACTCTGCTCTGTGGACTTTGACACTACCCTTACCGTACAGTGATCTGCATTTCTTTCGATGAGATGTGCCAGGCATGTAACACATACTTTATATCTAATGCAGGAGTCATATCTTATTCAGGCGAATATAGTCTGCTGAGTGCAACAAAAGCCTTCAGTTTAGTTTCAGGCATGTGTAGAGCTGACATATTGGACCAAGGCCCAGGTCTACAATCAACACCGCTACACCACTACTGTCCAGGAGCTTCCATGGAAATAGCTGCTCCCTGAGGCCTTCACTTCTTTAAGGCAAGAGTAATCTTACCAACAAATGTACGTTGGCACCATGAACACCTACGTATATTTAACACAAATGCTTGCTCACACAAAGATATGTGAAGAAGATAAAAACCTGTGGATACACTAGTTTGCACATCCCATTAATCAAATATGCCATTTGATTCCCTTCCTAACTATGCCATTTGATTCCCTTCCTAACTATGCCATTTGATTCCCTTCCTAACTATGCCATTTGATTCCCTTCCTAACTATGCCATTTGATTCCCTTCCTAACTACCACTGTCAGTCAGTCAGGTTGGGCTTGACCATTTGGCTCACCACAGGTTTTTATGTTTTTAATGTTTTTTCTTACTAAAATGTATGGCCTCCACTTCTACGCCCTGATCAGCGTTCAGATCAGTCAACATAAGGTCCTACCGAGTTCCAATTATTGCATGACACTGTGACCTCATCAATGTTTAACTGGTTTTACACAGCGCTCAGCCTTCTCAATGAGAGCCTTTCTCCTGCCTGGACCAGCCTAGCTGCCTTGCTAAATTATTCACACACTGACTCTGAAAACACACAAATAATACACCATATGTAGTCTAGGAACACAACAAGAAAACAAACAGTAGGGTAAACAACAAGATTCTGATAGTTAGGGGCTGGAAGAAACTCCACCTCTGTATTAACTTGGTCCTAAGAACCACTAATTTCCAACACTGGTCTAAAGTAGGAGATTGCATAAACCACAGGATGTTTCTTTGCCTTTTCCACTGCTCTACTATAGGCTTATTTTTACAGAAAGGGTTCTCTCAAACAGAAAGGGAGTAACAAAAGTTTATTTGACAAACAACAAAATAAATATGACTTTAAAAGGTACAGGTTACTGCCAAAATAAAGAAAAAGTGACAAAGTGTCTTAACAGGGTGTTGTGCCACCATGAGCCGCCAGAACAGCTTCAATGCGCCTTGGCATAGATTCTACAAGTGTCTGGAACTCTATTAGAGGGATGCAACACCATTCTTCCACAGGAAATTCCATATTTTGGTGCCTTAATTTAAATGTTAAATTGGGTTGAGATCTGGTGACTGAGACACACACCCTTTAAACCTCTATATGCTCATTTGAGACCCCTCTTTCAAAGTCACTGAGATCTCTTCTTCTAGCCATGCTAGTCAAAATAATAGGCAACTGCGCATTCTTATAGATGACCCTAAGCATGATGGGATATTTTAATTGCGTAATTAACTCAGTGGAAGTACCTGCTTTCAATGTACTTTGTATACCTCCTTTACTCTTGTTTCCTTTATTTTTGCAGTTAACTGTAACTTATTGTGCAAAGAGGCAAAGTGGCTTTTCTTCCCAGGTTTAATCCCAATCTGAAGCTTCTACCTTCTAAAACAGCTGTGTACTGTAAACAGGACCGTTCCCTGTGTGTGCTTGGATGTAGGGTGGATGGGAGAGACACTGGGTGGGTAGGAGGGGGTGTGTCGGGGGGGCACTTGGCTCAGCTCACCTGTGCCTCACAATCCCATTGGGTTGGGACTCCTCCTCATTGCCATGGTGATTCTCCAGAGACATGCTGGTTGGGCTGCTGCGCTTGCTGCTGAACAGGACAGAGCCTTTCTCCTCGTCCTTGTCAAACGAATGACTGGCCACCCCCTCAAAGACGCTCAGAGAGTGCTCCGAGTCCGAATCTTGAGATGAAAGGGAGTAAGCAGTCATGTTGTAAAGGCAGGGACTGGATATATGAGTGACAGTGCTATGAATGACTGTGTCGCTATCAACAACTGACACCTTTCCCTGAGCCTCACTAAAGCCCTGACGGGAGAAACCAGATCTGTGGATAGAGTTGTATTTAAAGAGCCCTGAACCAACCTCTGAAGGCTGAAGGCATCAGTCAATCGATCATTGCAAAAATCATCATAACCATTATCATAGGCCATCTTGTGAATAAAAAAGCATTTTCAAAGTGAAATAGTAGTTTGTAGGTATTGCTCAATTGTGACTAAATTGGTGCACACAATAGCAAGCAAGTCATCTTAGCATAACATTGTAAACATCTAGACCAGGGGTAGTCAACTCTTACCCTATGTGGTTCGGAGCCTGCTGGTTGTCTGTTCTACCTGATAATTAATTGCACCCACCTAGTGTGCCAGGTCTAAATCAGTCCCTGATTAGAGGGGAACAATTAAAACAAGCTGTGGAACTGGCTTAGAGGTCCAGAGTTGAGTTTATAAAATGCATGAACAGCTATAGGCATCAATAAAATAATCATACTGTCAAACAAGACACCAGTTTTTTATCTCAAGCTCTCTCACTTCAATTCCAATCTGATCGTAAATAAAAACAAGCCATACTCACCAGACACAGCATCGTAGAAATCATCATCACTGAGCGCGCTCCGTGGAGAGGAGCCCTTGACAACGGACTGCTCTAGTTTGTGCTGCTCTGTAGCCAGAGTCTGAAGCTCTTCAGACAGGATATTATTCTTCTCAACCTCCTGCTCCAATTTCAGACTGCGCACCTGAGCCCCAAACCCCCACACACACACACACACACGCCACAAAACAACCACACACGCACAGACACATAAGTGGGCACACACATGCACGCAGTATAATTAATAATCATACAGTATACGTTTGATGGCACTTCATGGCCTACATAGATTATCTATTTATACTAAATATCAACACTGAAAAGCAAGTTACAGTATACAGTGAATAGAGTATAGATATCAGCAGAGATCTCTGTACGGCTGTGAGGACCTGTGTTGTGTAGGTCTGTAGACTACAAGAGCAGCATACTGACTGATCTTCTCTTGTTACTGTGCTCAGATCAGCAGACAGACATCACAGGGCCAGAGTGAAGCTGTGCTGAGAGGAACAATACATGTTTAGCTGTAGTGGAGGACAGGTGCCTTAAACCTGCCGTCTCAAATGGCCATCCAGAGAACGATCCTCATGGCGCAGAGGAGATCAGATAACTACAATGGGCAAGGACATTTCCAAATAGACTACTTGATCTTCTGTAGAAATATATAAAGATATACAGTACCAATCAAAAGTTTGGACACAACTACTCATTCAAGGGTTTTTCTTTATTTGTACTATTTTCTACATTGTAGAATAATAGCGAAGACATCAACACTATGAAATAACACATATGGAATCATGAAAAAGTGTTAAACAAATCAAAATATATTTTATATTTGAGATTCTTCAAAATAGCTACCCTTTGCCTTGATGACAGCTTTGCACACTCCTGGCATTTTCTCAACCAGCTTCACCTGGAATGCTTTTCCAACAGTCTTGAAGGATTTCCCACATGCTGAGCATATCTTGACTGCTTTTCCTTCACTCTGCGGCCCAAATCATCCCAAACCATCTCAATTGGGTTGAGGTCGGGTGATTGTGGAGACCAGGTCATCTAATGCAGCACTCCACCAGGCACTCACTCTCCTTCTTGGTCAAATAGCCCTTACACAGCCTGGAGGTATGTTGGGTTATTGTCCTGTTGAAAAACAAATGATATTCCGACTAAGCGCAAAGTAGATGGGATGGCGTATCGCTGCAGAATGCTGTGGTAGCCATGCTGGTTAAGCGTACCTTGAATTCCAAATAAGTCACTGACAGTGTCACCAGACACCATCACACCTCTTCCTCCATGCTTCATGGTGGGAACCACACATTGCGGAAATAATTCGTTCACCTACTCTGCATATCACAATTTGGACTCATCAGACCAGGACAGATTTCCACCGGCCTAATGTCCATTGCTCGTCTTTCTTGGCCCAAGCAAGTCTCTTCTTCTTATTGGTGTCCTTTAGTAGTGGTTTCTTTGCAGCAATTCAACCATGAAGGCCTGATTCACACAGTCTCCTCTGAACAGTTGATGATGAGATGTGTCTGTTACTTGAACTCTGTGAAGCATTTATTTGGGCTGCAATTTCTTAGGCTGGTTACTCTAATGAACTTATCCTCTGCAGCAGAGGCAACTCTGGGTCTTCCTTTCCTGTGGTGGTCCTCATGAGAGCCAGTTTCATCATAACGCTTGATGGTTTTTGCGACTGCACTTGAAGAAGCTTTCAAAGTTAGAACTTTTCCAGATTGACTGACCTTCATGTCTAAAGTAACGATGGACTGTTGTTTCTCTTTGCTTATTTGAGCGGTTCTTGCCATAATATGGACTTGGTCTTTTACCAAATAGGGATATCTTCTATATACCACCCCTACCTTGTCACAACACAATTGATTGGCTCAAACACATTTAGAAGGAAAGAAATTCCACAAATTAACTTTTATCAAGGCACACCTGTTAAGTGGAATTAATTCCAGGTGACTACCTCATGAAGCTGGTTGAGAGAATGCCAAAAGTGTGCAAAGCTGTTATAAGGCAACGGGTGGCTACTTTGAAAAATCTCAAATATATAATATATTTTGATTTGTTTAACACTTTTTTGGTTACTACATGATTCCATACGTGTTATTTCATAGTTTTGATGTCTTCACTATTATTCTGCAATGTAGAAAATAGTACAAATAAAGAAAAATCCTGGAATGAGTAGGTGTGTCCAATCCTTTGACTGGTACTGTACCTCATAACCACACGCCTTCTCCTTTCCAAAAGCTGCATTTCTTTCATCCATTGAAACACTGTGGATTAGCCAGTTCTTCTCTGCATAAAGCCAGATATTTGAACCCAAAAAGTGTATTCATTTTCAACAGACATGGTTTCTGGTGAGGGCAGCTCAAAGTCATGAAGGTGCAGTATGCACAGTACAGCTTACCTGTAAGGTTGGGAATAGAGGAAGGGAGCGGAAGCAGACCTGTATTATGATTCATTCACCTTTCTTACAGATGACGTAAGGTATCATATAGACAAACACCCAGATGTCTCTGAGGACTTTGTAGAAAACAAGCGTACATTTCTAGACCTCCACTGAGATCCACTGAAACATTCAGCGTCAATAACTAAAGGCCTGCATGTAATGGATTAATTAAGAGTAACAACACAGACAGTAACTACAGTAGGACCAATCTGCTGAACAGTTTTATAACGGGAGATTGTGCAATCATCAGAGCCACATCCTGTGCAACCTTAGAATATTTATAAATAGCATATTCAACATCATATGATAACCAGGGGTCTTATGTTATTATGATCCCTCACTTTGGTGAGGGTTGATGAGGGTTCACCAGTAAATGGAGACAAAATTCAAGCTGAAGTAATAAAACTGCAGATTCATCCACAAAATCATACGAAATGTCTGTCCAACAGCTATTGTCATCGTTAGTCCCTTTAACACTGTAATAGCATTACTAATTCCCAATCACATATGAAGTTATACTGAAATGACAGTATCATCCTTGTCATCATACTACAACATCTACAACCATAAGATGCAGTAGCAGTAAGACACAGTGAAACAGTTACACTTCAAACCAGGAACCAACTACAATAACACACTCACTACACAATCACAGAAAAGCTCATTGCACCAGAGCTGCAAATAAACTCACAATAAATCCAGCCTCTTCCATTTGCTTTGCTGGTAAAGAGTTTCTCCCACAGCATAGGCCTGCACAGTGGGACACTGGCATTCGTCTGTGAGCTCACAAAACATAGCACTATTGAGGAGCCGGCAGCAACGGCAGCAGTAGTAGAATCGTCCCTCAGGAGATGCTATGTTATAAACAGCAGATGATGGTACTGTAGTAGCACTTATCAATAGTAGTAACATTTGCCTTTCCAGTAGTTTGAATTGGAGTATGACTCTGAGTAATGGCAGATGTAGTTCTACAGAGAATTACTATCAGACAGTCACTATTGTCACATTGACAAAGTTGTTGTGAAGATGGGGAGAGGTATGTCTGTTATAAAAATATGTTCTGCATTTTTGGCACAAAGATCAACTGTACTAGTTCAGGCTTTTATCTTGTCCCATCTTGATGTCCGGTAATATGGTCAGGTGCAGCAAAGAAAGACCTAGCAAAGCTGAAGTTGGCTCAAAACAAAGCACCACACCTTGCCCTTAACTGCACACAAAGAACTAACATCAACAATATGCATGACAGTCTTTCATGGTTGAGGGTTGAGGAGAAATTGACCACTTCTCTTGTAGTCTTTTTAAAAAACATTTGTGTGTTGAAAATGCCTAACCCCTTGTATAATCTATTTGCATGCAGTGTCATACAGACATACATACCCCACCTGACACGCCACCTCACACAAACACAAACAGTTTGCGAATCAAAACATCAGATATAATCTACAGTATGATGTAAATGCATTTGGACACATTAGTATATCAAACTGTGCCTCATTAATAGTTCACCTTCAGGTCCATGTACACTATTGTATGAGAGAGCAGCATCTACCAAGGTCATGACTGCTGGTCAGTTTCATGCTGTACAGTGGCTCAACAACCTCCTCCACTCAAGGGGCAGTTAGCTAACGCTGCTAGGCTGTAGAGCCAATCTCAAGTGGAAGAAAGCTAATTCTGCAAGGCTGTAGAGCCCCTCTCAAAGGGAAGCTAGTGTCATGACGTTGTCCTGTTGTAATGAGCCCCCATAAATATCTTTCCCCCTTTTCTCTCCACCCTACAGAATGGACTCTTGGAAAGCCTTTTGTTAACATAGAGAGAGCATGGTAACATCAAAAGGTTGGGGATAGGTACAACATTTCTGTAATCCAACCAGTTGAAAGTGTCCGTTGGTACTTAAAGAATATGATGTCAGATCAGTTGGTGTATGGGACACTATATCTGATGATATGACGACAAAAATTACATTGAAATTCTGCACATTCTACTTATCAGATTCACATGGAATTGTTGTGCAATTGAAATGTTTAAATATGAAACTATTTGTGAAAAGATTAAATGTAATTTTAGCTTCTAAATGAGAGAATTGTTTTCATAAAGTAAACTATGCTCACTCAGTGGCCACGTGGCCAAGTGAACAGACATTGATTGAGAACTATGAAACAAGCCCTTCTCTCCCCCACTACAAAAGCCCGTCGACGCAAGTCAACTTTAGTTCCCGACGACATGAGGACTGGTGTCTATACATTTAAAAGGGCTAATATCAACTACAACCTAATGAAATTAACTTTAATTCCCAACAACATGAGGACTGGTGTCCATACGTTTAAAACGGCTAATTTCAACGTGGAGGTGACAATCACCATGCTGGAAGGAAGAATTTCTACTAGACCAGCCAGAATTCAGTGCGAGCTGATTATGGCAAAATGGTATGAACTTTGAACTCTTATTCACAAAAGAAGAAGTGATACATCCTAGAAGTCGAGTTATCAGCTGCAGCAGATTCACAATTCCATGTGAATCTGACTTTGTGAATATATGAGTTACTGTTTGTTCGTCTTTACATTCTTGTGTGTTGGAGAGATTTCCCAGCTGATTGTAAACATCACCATAAAAAACACTTCTCACGGCTCCATCCCTTTTCCGTCCCCTTTGTCTCCCATAAACCCTCTGCATTAATAAACTACCTGCCAACGGCACAGCCTTGCTCAGTATGTGTGTTTGTGTGTATCGGTAGTAAAGAATAAGTCTATGGCGAATTTCCACTGAGGATTTTACCTGCGTTTTTACAAAAGCCTCAGGCTTCTGTGTTTCCACCGCCACGGCCCGGCTCTAGCGACTCACTGGGCCATGAACTCGATGGACCTGCTCTGATTTGGGGCCAAGGCGAAGCCGCTGGGACTTTCAGGGCTGCATTTGCATAACAATGGCTAACTGTGAACATGGGTTAACACCTTCTGTGGTTAATACCGTCTCACAAAGCAACTCTTTTGATTTTGCAGAGGTTGCTGGTTCTGCTCTTCACAAGTCATCAGTGTCAGCCATAGCAATGAAAACACACTTCCCAAAAACTAACACTAGCGCAACATTAACATAATCACTGGAGACAGTAGTGTTGCTGTGGAAAAAAGGCATCAGTAGACACAGAAGAGAAGTGACAAACCCCATCCTGTCTGGAGAAGAGGCTGAGGCAGTGGTTGAGATTCGAGCAAGTTTCACTGGACAGCTCACACACCTCCCTCATCTTCTGCAGCATCATGGGCGGTAGCTCTGAGGGGACAAACACAGCCACGGGATATTTTAGCTTTGTTCTGAGAGAAGAGTTAAATAGTGTTTGTAACGGTAACATCAAATTTACCACTAAAGCCTTGTGGTCTGAATTCAGACTAAATTCAAGCCACTATCACACCATCCTAGTCTTCCCCTGGAGATACACTGAGTGTACAAAACATTAGGAACACCTTCCTAATATTGAGTTGCACCCCTTTTTGCCCTCGGAACAGCTTCAATTTGTCAGTGCATGGATTCTACAAAGTGTCCAAAGCGTTCCACAGGAATGCTGGCCCATGTTGACTCCAATGCTTTCCCCATTCAAAGGCACTTAAATCTTTTGTCTTGCCCATTCACCCTCTGAATGGCACACAATCCATGTCTCAATTGTCTCAAGGCTTAAACGTCCTTCTTTAACCTGTCTCCTCCCCTTCTTCTACACTGATTGAAGTGGATTTAACAAGTGACATCAATAAGGGATAATAGCTTTCAGCTGTATTAACCTGGTCAGTCTATGTCATGGAAAGAGCAGGTATTCCTAATGTTTTGTACACTCAGTGTAGGTCAATAGGGTTTAGGCACGAGCTTCTGTTGTAAGTGCAATATATTAAAAAGCACAATTACATTTAACATTTATGCTATGAATGAGGGTATTGTACTACACATCTGTGGAAATTGAGTTCCTATGAAAGAAAAGGCTTTACTCTCTGGAAGTCCATCTTCCTTCACCAAGGAGAGGAATGCTCTAACCTCCTTCTCCAGCTTCTGGTGACAAGCTTCAGCTGACTGCCAGGGAGGAGGAGGGAGAGGGAGAAAACATGACCTCCATACATACACTACGGTTCAAAAGTTTGGGGTCACTTAGAAATGTCATTGTTTTTGAAAGAAAGGCAAAAATAATTGTCCATTAAAATAACATCAAATTGATCAGAAATACAGTGTAGACATTGTTAATGTTGTAAATGACTATTGTAGCTGGAAACGGCAGATTTTTTAATGGAATATCTACATAGGCGTACAGAGGCCCATTATCAGCAATCATCACTCCTGTGTTCCAATGGCACGTTGTGTTAGCTAATACAAGTTTATAATTTTAAAAGGCTAATTGATCCTTAGAAAACCCTTTTGCAATTATGTTAGCGCAGCTGACAACTGTTGTCCTAATTATTAAAGAAGCAATAAACTGTCAGACGAGTTGAGTATCTGGAGCATCAGCATTTGTGGGTTCGATTACAGGCTCAAAATGGCCAGAAACAAAGTACTTTCTTCTGAAACTCGTCAGTCTATCTTGTTCTGAGAAATGAAGGCTATTCACTGCGAGAAATTGCCAAGAAACTGGAGATCTCGTACAACGCTGTGCACTACTCCCTTCACAGAACAGCGCAAACTGTCTCTAACCAGAATGGAAAGAGGAGTGAGACGCCTCACAAGTCCTCAACTGGCAGCTTCATTAAATAGTACCCACAAAACACCCGTCTCAACGTCAACAGTGAAGAGGCGACTCCGGGATTCTGGCCTTCTAAGCAGAGTTCCTCTGTCCAGTGTCTGTGCTCTTTTGCCCATCTTAATCTTTTATTTTTATTGGCCAGTCTGAGATAGGGCTTTTTCTTTGCAACTCTGCCTAGAAGGCCAGCATCCCAGAGTCGCCTCTTCACTGTTGACGTTGAGACTGGTGTTTTTGCGGGTACTATTTAATGAAGCTGCCAGTTGAGAACTTGTGAGGCTTCTGTTTCTCAAACTATACACTCTAATGTACTTGTCCTCTTGCTCAGTTGTGCACCGGGGCCTCCCACTCCTCTTTCTGTTCTGGTTAGAACCAGTTTGCGCTGTTCTGTGAAGGGAGTAGTACACAGCATTGTACAAGATCTTCAGTTTCTTTTTTTCTTTTTTTTTTTATTATTTTTTTTTTAAAATTTTATCCCCTTTTCTCCCCAATTTTCGTGGTATCCAATCGCTAGTAATTACTATCTTGTCTCATCGCTACAACTCCCGTACGGGCTCGGGAGAGACGAAGGTCGAAAGTCATGCGTCCTCCGAAGCACAACCCAACCAAGCCGCACTGCTTCTTAACACAGCGCGCCTCCAACCCGGAAGCCAGCCGCACCAATGTGTCGGAGGAAACACCGTGCACCCGCCCCCCTCAGTTAGCGCGCACTGCGCCCGGCCCGCCACAGGAGTCGCTGGAGCGCGATGAGACAAGGATATCCCTACCGGCCAAACCCTCCCTAACCCGGACGACGCTAAGCCAATTGTGCGTCGCCCCACGGACCTCCCGGTCGCGGCCGGCTGCGACAGAGCCTGGGCGCGAACCCAGACTCTGGTGGCGCAGCATAGCACTGCGATGCAGTGCTCTAGACCACTGCGCCACCCGGGAGACGATCTTCAGTTTCTTGGCAATTTCTCGCATGGAATAGCCTTAATTTCTCAGAACAAGAATAGACTGACGAGTTTCAGAAGAAAGTACTTTGTTTCTGGCCATTTTGAGCCTGTAATCAAACCCACAAATGCTGATGCTCCAGATACTCAACTAGTCTGAAGAAGGACAGTTTATTGCTTCTTTAATCAGGACAACCGTTTTCAGCTGTGCTAACATAAATTGCTTTTCTTTCAAAAACAAGGACATTTCTAAGTGACCCCAAACTTTTGAACGGTAGTGTAAGTTAACCATGAATTTTAAGGATCTTAAAATTCCCTGTTACATGTGAAAGAATAAGAGAGAATACACAGCTCTATTGCAGAAGGAGAACATTCAAGAACATTCAGGGGGATGGAGAAGGTTGAGAAGAACATTCAGGGGGATGGAGAAGGTTGAGAAGAACATTCAGGGGGATGGGGAAGGTTGAGGAGAACATTCAGGGGGATGGGGAAGGTTGAGAAGAACATTCAGGGGGATGGGGAAGGTTGAGGAGAGATACCAGATGAAGGTAAAGAAGTTGCAGACTGGTATGTCACCTGTAGTGATTCTGTCAGCTCTCCCACACTCATGACTCCTTCCTCGTCCTCCTCGCTGCCCTGCACCCGAGAGCAGTAGTGTGTGCTGTAGGCAGAGTATTCCTCCATAGCGTCCAGCCACACTCATCTGAGCTGCATGATGTACTGCACTGTACTGTGCTGCTTCATGTTCTGCTCTTAGGCTAATAACTGGGCTCTCACATGACTCATGACAGGAAGCAAATGAGAAGTTATGAGAATAGCGTTGTGTGTGTGTGTGTGTGTGTGTGTGTGTGTGTGTGTGTGTGTGTGTGTGTGTGTGTGTGTGTGTGTGTGTGTGTGTGTGTGTGTGTGTGTGTGTGTGTGTGTGTGTGTGTGTGTGTGTGTGTGTGTGTGTGTGTGTTAGAAAGAGAGTGTTTGTAGGTTTGTTCAAATGTAGGCTATGTTCATCAACTGGTTGGTGTTTTTTTAACAGAAAACAATATGTTTTTGTTCTAACAAAAAAGGATGTTCCTTAGCTTTTGTACATATGACAGCTATAGAAAAAAACAGAAGCAATGAAAAACAGTATTGTTGATATGCAACAATAATTCAGAAAAACAAACCACATCTCACTTTTCTTGTTGTCATTCATGGGGGACTCTTTGAAATTATGCACTTGAGGGTGAAAAAGCAGCTGTCTCTGACTTTGATCTGAAAAATAAATAGTAAAACACAATTTGTCCAGTAGAGGCTGCTGAGGGGAGGATGGCTCATAATAATGGCTGGAATGGAGTCAATGGAGTGGTATCAACCACACGGAAACGACATCTTTGATATGTTCATCCACCTCTGGCCTGCTCGCCTCCCTACCACTGAGGAAGTACAGTTCCCGCTCAGCCCAGTCAAAACTGTTCGCTGCTCTGGCACCCCAATGGTGGAACAAACTCCCTCACGACGCCAGGACAGCGGAGTCAATCACCACCTTCCGGAGACACCTGAAACCCCACCTCTTCAAGGAATACCTAGGATAGGATAAAGCAATCCTTCTGCCCCCCCCACCCCCCCTTAAAAGATTTAGATGCACTATTGTAAAGTGGCTGTTCCACTGGATGTCATAAGGTGAATGCACCAATTTGTAAGTCGCTCTGGATAAGAGCGTCTGCTAAATGACTTAAATGTAAATGTAAAATATGTAGGATGCCATTCCATTGATTCCACTCCAGCTATTATTATGAGCCGTCCTCCCCAGCAGCCTCTACTGAATTTGTCGTATTCTACACTAATATTCCAGTAAATACTGCCCCAATGTTAAATCTGATGAGAGAAAAATCATGGCCTACCAAACAGTGGGCTTGGGTTAGAGGCTTACGGCCTTGTCTTTGGACATTGGCAGCTGCATCCAACCTTATGAGGCAGAGAGAGAGAGAGACACACTAGGTATAATAATCTAGTGTGGGTCTAGGGCAGGGCTTCTCAAATTCTGTTTGTCAATAGGGTTTTTGAGAATGTCCGGTCATACACATTTCCAAGGTGGCAAACGTCTGGATGGATATTGTCATTTATCGGCGTAGTAAAGAATCCCCACCTCGCAAACCATGTGACCCCAAACTATTCACACCCCTTTCGTTGGCGGAGAGAACATTTAGCAGTGTGACTTTTTTTCTGCATTTCTACATGTGTTGCCATGTCTTATGTGTGTTTATAGGATACCAGGGTTCTAGGCCCGACTAAGCCCCACCACCCCAAAAAATATAATGCAACATTTATTCGATTTTTTGTTGCGACAGTATTGACCGCATTCTGGGTCTGGATCTGGCCTGCAGTCGGCCTATTGAGTATGGGGGATCTAGGGTGTCCTTAATTTTATTTTTATTTAACCTTCATTTAACTAGGCAAATCAGTTAAGAACAAATTCTTCTTTACAATGAGGGCCTACCAAAAGGCAAAAGACCTCCTGCGGGGATGGGGGTTGGGATTAAACATTTTATTTTTTAAAAACAACATATAAATATAGAACAAAACACACATCACGACAAGAGAGACACCACAACACTACATAAAGAGAGACCTAAGACAACAACACAGCAAGGCAGCAACACATGACAACACTACATGGTAGCAACACAACATGACAACAACATTGTAGCAACACAACATGGTAGCAGCACAAAACATGGTACAAACATTGTTGGGCACAGACAACAGCACAAAAGGCAAGAAGGTAGCGACAACAATACATCACGGAAAGCAGCCACAACTGTCAGTAAGTGTGTCCATGATTGAGTATTTGAATGAAGAGATTGAGATTAAATTGTCCAGTTTGAGTGTTTGTTGCAGCTCGTTCCAGTCGCTAGCTGCAGCGAACTGAAAAGACGAGCGACCCAGGGATGTGTGTGCTTTGGGGACATTGAACAGAATGTGACTGGCAGAACAGGTGTTGTATGTGGAGGATGAGGGCTGCAGTAGATATCTCAGATTGGGGGGAGTGAGGCCTAAAAGGGTTTAATAAATAAGCATCAACCAGTGGGTCTTGCGACAGGTATACAGATATGACCAGTTTACAGAGGAGTATAGAGTGCAGTGATGTGTCCTATAAGAAGCATTGGTGGCAAATCTGTTGGCCGAATGGTAAAGAACATCTTGCCGCTCGAGAGCACCCTTACCTGCTGATCTATAAATGATGTCTCAGTAATCTAGCATGGGTATGATGGTCATCTGAATCAGGGTTAGTTTGGCAGCTGGGGTGAAAGAGGAGCGATTACGATAGAGGAAACCAAGTCTAGATTTAACTTTAGCCTGCAGCTTTTATATGTGCTGAGAGAAGGACAGTGCACCGTCTAGCCATACTCCCAAGTACTTGTATGAGGTGACTACCTCAAGCTCTAAACCCTCAGAGGTAGTAATCACACCTGTGGGGAGAGGGGCATTCTTCTTCCCAAACCACATTGCCTTTGTTTTGGAGGTGTTCAGAACAAGGTTAAGGGTAGAGAAAGCTTGTTGGACACTAAGAAAGCTTTGTTGTAGAGCATTTAACACAAAATCCAGGGAGGGGCCAGCAGAGTATAAGACTGTATCATCTGCATACAAATAAAAATTGATTTGATTTGAGAGCTTCCTACTGACTGAGCTATGTTGTTTATGTAAATTGAGAAGAGTGTGGGGCCTAGGATTGAGCCTTGGAGTACTCCCTTGGTGACAGGTAGTGGCTGAGACAGCAGATTTTCTGACTTTATACACTGCACTCTTTGAGAGAGGTAGTTAGCAAACCAGGCAAAAGACCCCTCAAAGACACCAATATTCCTTAACCGGCCCACAATAATTGAATGGTCTACTGTATCAAAAGCTTTGGCCAAGTCAATAAAAATGGCAGCACAACATTGCTTAGAATAAAGGACAATGGTGACATCATTGAGGACCTTTAAGGTTGCAGTGACATATCCATAACCAGAGCAGAAACCAGATTGCATACCAGAGAGAATACTATAGACATCAAGAAAGCCAGTCAGTTGATTATTGACAAGTTTTTCCAACACTTTTGATAAACAGGGCAAAATAGAAATAGGCCTATAACAGTTAGGATCAGCTTGACCTCCCCCTTTAAATAAAGGACGAACCATGGCTGCCTTCCAAGCAATGGGAACCCACTTACTGAAAATTGCCTTCCAGGATCTGCTTAATCTCTGTGTCGTTGGTGCACAAGTCAGAGAAAAGGAGTCGTCATACAGAACACTACACTAGGACATTGATGTTAAAACAAATAGCATGTAGCTTCTAAGCAACCCATCTCATGCACACCCTGTCATTCATTGATTCTGAGCCCATCTTTACCATTCTTGTTCTTGATTTGGGGCTAGCACAATTGTTTAGCAGTTTCAGGGCACATAGCCTTTGACCACGTTAGGCAGAACAGTGCAGTAGGGTAATACCCAAGAGGTCACAGCAGTCAATGTCTGGAGGCTTTTTCCTGTTAAGCTAAAACAAATAGAGCATGTTGGGTAAAAATACAAAACCATGAAGGATAAATGTTTTTAAGCATACACTGAGAGAAAAGTTATTCTTTCCAAGTAGGTAAAGTAACAGATATTGTGTGAAACTAAACTTTGCTCACCAGCTGTGACAGGGTAGAACGGTCTCCTTCTCTCGCTGCCTCCAAAAGCTCTTCTTCTAGTTCTTCTCTGTCCTCTCCATCGCTGAATGGATTTATCGTGAAACCTTTCATCTCCACCTTTCAATCTCTAATTGGCTTTGAATTGTAATTGTTTATACATATTCAGATGGAGTTATCTTTCTAAAATGTGTATAGTATGCCAAGTTATTTAGCTACATGTATTTCCCATCATAGTGTGGAGAAAGTCAAGAGGAAGCAGTGTGAGTTGAACATGCGTGAAGGAGATTACAGGCTACAAAGGCATTATGACGACCAACCAATGTTTAAGGTACATCAAGCACGATCCAAAACACACTTTTGGATTGTATGTATGAAGTGTACAGAGAAGCTATAGCTAAGGAGGTGTCTGAGACTCCTTTTGCGTCTGTACAGGCAGACGAGACAACTGACGTCTCCTGTAAATCACAGATGGTAATAGTGCTATGCTACATGTTTCCAGACAACAGTGTGCTCGGGAGGCTCCCATGCCACAGCTGGCTTGCCAGGCTCTGGCACGTCAGGCAGCTCGTCAGGTTCCCGCGCTTCAGCAGAGGTGACCGGTCCGCTCCTGATCCCAGGGATCTCTCTTTTGTCGGCATCCTGCGGCTGGAGCAGCGCATCTGGGAGAGGTTACTGTGTCATGTATATTTCCTCTCCGGCCTCTAGGTCACCAGGCTGCTGACTATTATGCACACGTGTCACGCGCACCAGCGCTTCATGACAATCACCTGGACTCCATCACCTCCTTGATTACCTTCCCTATACCTGTCACTCCACTTGGTTCTTTCCTCAGGTGTTATTGACTCTGCTCCATGTCAGTGCGTTGTTTGTGGTTTATGTTCTGTTTATTTATTAAACACTCACTCCCTGTACTTAATTCCCGACTCTCAGCGCATTCGTTACAAACTGAAATTAAGCTAACTATTAGAACTTTAGCAACCAGGAAATGGCAGAGAAATGTCTGCATAGTGCATCTTTAAGCAGATGTAAACCAATGCATGATTCCAAAGATTATGAATATACTGACAAGATACATCTCTCCGCCCTAACAATGGGAGTCATTGTCCACAAAGCAGCACAGCGGGCTGTCTTGCTCCTGCCTATCTATTCTTTGGATTGGTGGATACATCTAACTATTGTAATCCTCTATTGAATATTCGATGAGGGTTGTTGACGTCAAGCGCCTGTATTCAATGGAGAGAGACGCTATGCTACTAGTCTCACAACATTAATATGCATAGCGATCTCAACAACTCAGATATAGTGTTTTTTTCTCAAAGTGGCAGGGATGTCACATGTCCTACTTATATCAGTACACCCGTAAGAACGTAAGCATTACAAAACTTATATTAGATCAAATAAACCTCACGTAGCAAATAAGCCATACATTTTTTGGGTTACCAAATTCAACACTCATTGACCTCCATGCAAAAACTCCTTGCTTGGTGGGCGAAACAACGCCACCTGCTGGAGGGAGACTTTCCGCCACGTTGTGTCTCTCCCTTTTCTTCCTCTCTGATAATGCTCACCCCACGCAGCGTTGCAGTCACACTTGCAGCTCATTTTGGGTTTCAGTTACGAGGTGAAAACACCTGCTGCCACTAAAATCCAGAGTCCAATTCCTGAAGGGGAGATATGAAAAATGGCCTCCACCCAGTGATATTTAAGTTCTACTGTTTGTGTCTCATCATAGATTTAGTGAACAAAATCAAACTACCTAGCTAAGTTATCTAGCTAGGCTTTCATTACCCTTGTTTTAGTAAATAAAATCCAAAGGGGTTGCCAAGGGAATCTTTTTCAGTTGGTGACAATAATTCATAACATTGTAGCTTGGTAAAGGTAGCTAATATTTGATCAGTTATTTTACCAGGAACATTGATGTTTATTTCAAAATGTTTAGTCCATCCTCATGAAATTGCATTTATATGAATAGGCCTACAGAAAATATATTTGAATTCTAGTTCTGGTGATTAAATTCTAGTTCTTCTAATTCTACTAGTTCAATGGGTGCAACTGTAGAGCATGACATCACAACTCAGAATATTTCATAAGATAGCTATGTTTATTGCGGAATGTTGAAGGTGTTCAGTATGTTTTCAGGAACAAATTAAACAAGTTGTTCATTCCTGGCGATGTGCTGTCATTAACCTGGAATTTAGACAAGAATGAGCTGAATAAATTAGAGATAAAATGAAAATCTGAACAAAATGTCACACTTATTCCAAGACACATTCTAACAAATGACAGAGACATAAAGTTTTTATATACCAGAATAATTCTGCTCATTTGGATTTTCACCCATTGGCATATTACTGGGCTCTCTGCAGTGTTCTGTTGTCCCTTGCTGGTGGACTGCATGGGCGCTCACATTGAAGGTGGATGACATTGCATTTACAGTTTCACTGTGGGGACCATACATGTGGACAGAATCATAGGCAAAACCCTGGGGCTGCATGGATGATGGAGTAGGGCAAAGATAAGAAGCAACACCGTGAGTTGGACTGTTGATCAGTGTATAGTGTGGAAGGACCACATCAGGGGCAGCCTGGCAGCAGCGATGGTCTGGGGGTTTGACTGGCATGTAGGCACCACTCATGGGGCAGAGGGTTTGAAACAAGTTGGCACCACACATATGTATGTAATGGGAGCTGAACCGGGGCCCAAAGTCCTGGTGCATTGGCAAGTTGGCCTGGTCAGGGAGGTAGCCTTGCTCTTGCCCACGGCCAATCACAGTCCTAGATCCTCCTGGGCAAGCCACAGCTGTTGGCATCCCGGCCATAAACTCAGGGCGTGCCAGGTGGCAGAGTCTCCAGCTGCTACCACATGCTTCAGGTCTAACATACTGGAACTCTGGCATGGCCGCAGTAGGCGCTGTGTCACATGGCCTTTGTGAATCTACAGGGATGATAATAAGAGGAGATGTGTTAGGGGGGTTAATGTCACACAATATTAATTTTAACTTAAAAGAAAATAAATAACAACATGAAGTGATGAACTACAATTGATACATTAGGGTCAGTATGATATAAAAAAAGAGCATTCTATATTATCCTTTCACAGCTATCTGCTATTCTACTTACCTGCTTCTCTGGACCAGCTGTGAATGAACTGGGGTTGTTGTGGTTGAACATACATCTGTGTCACTCCCATAATGCTTTGGGAGACCAATGGAATCATATATGGTGTTCTTCTGCTCTCCTCATTCACATGGAATGCTAGTGCATTTTGACCAGTGCACTGATGCATGTGGGCAACTGGGGCCTGGGGGAGTGGCAATGAAGTGGGTCTTGTTTCCACCTGGGCCAAAAATGGGGGATGAAGCAGAGTGGCTGTTGTTTCCTGTGGAGCTGGTACAGATGGGTTTGGTAAACTGGGTGGCACAATAGGAGGGTACATTGATCGGACGGCCTCTATTTCCTCTGCCTTGGAGGTCTTTATTTCCTCTGGTTGTGAGATGGCTGGGCACATCCCACTGGGGACTGTAATGGCTTGTGGCATTGAGATAGATGGTGGGCTAAGCAACGGGAGTGCTCCACTTTCTTGAGCAATGGAAATCGTCGGGAGCACCAAACAGAGTGTATTAGCCTCCTGTCCAACTGAAATCGGAGGATACACTAAACTAGAAGCACTTATTTCTTCTGCTGCTGAAACACGTGGTGGCATGAAGGTGGGTGGGCCCATAACATTGAAGCATGTCATCTCATCTGACACCTTGGGTAAAATACCAAAGTTCACCTCATTCATTTCATCCACTATCATTTCATTCATGTAGGGGTTGTAGGCATTTTCATCAGGTAATGCTGTATTTATGTCCATGTGCTCGTAGAAAAAATTGTCTCCAGGTGAAAGTGGATTCCAACCAAGTTGGGTTAAGACAGCCCTATTTCCGCCGCCAAAAAGCTGAGGGTCCTCAGTCACCACTAAGGGCGTGACCAATTTGGTGGCTGGCTGATCTTTGACCATTTGTGATGGGGCTGTAGGCAGGGTCAAACAGGGTGTGCAGTCAGACTGGGCGTTGCCCGGTGCACCAGTGGCAGCACCACCAGCTGCTCCTCGAGCATTCCTCATTTTCTTACTGACTGATGAGTCTCTCTGAAACACTATGGTCTCCGGGACGTTGTCTGACTGCACCACAATCATGTACTCACAGGGCACAGAAGGTGTCCTGATCAGAACAGCATTGGATATGAGATCGATCTCACTCAGTGGGACCCTCTCGAAGAGAGCTGACTCGGTTCGCCGGGTCCGGTCTGAAGCAGCAGAGTTGATGTCACAGTCAGCCGTCATGCAGTCGGTGCTGGATTTCCTGCGGAAGACAACTACATCATCGGTCTGCTCTGCTGAGATGGGGTGAGGGGAGACGTTAGAGATAACTGTCTGCAGAAGGCTCTGAAGGCCATTGTCATTGAGGTATTGGCTTGCTAGGGAGGTTACTTCTGAAGCTTCATTGGAGTCTGATAGACCAGGCAATGTTGAGACGGTGTACAGAATGTCCTGGCTGTGGATCCAGGGCTGCTCAGCACCCTGCTCCTCCACTCCTGGAATACTGGGAATGGTTGGGAAAATCCCGACCGGAGGGTAAACTCCACATGGTTGGACATATGGACCACCAGAAGAGACTGCTGTGGCACTTTCATTCTGAACTGCCAGTGGAGCAATCTCAGTTCCAATGCCATGACTTGGTAACTTAGGCACTATAAAATTAAAATAAATATGATTGACTTGTCAGGTGTTAAATTGTAATTTCTTAAAAAAACTGATTTGTGATAGTCACATTTATTAATGTCTTTATTACAGTACTTTTCAGATAAATGTTTTGGTACCTGGGCATGGCCTTATCATTATATACTATTATCTAGTTAGGCCTACCTTTAGTTGCATTGAATTCTCTCACGAGGGCTTTGATATCAAGAGTTGGATTTTCTGTATACAACATAGCAAGAAAATATGTTACTTCAGTTTTCGCAACAGATTTCATCCTATGTTGAAAAAAACGAATGCTATTCTCCACAACATGTGTACCTGTCCTGAAGCGCAAGAGCTCAGCAAAGTACAACTGAGCAAACTGTGAGATGTAATCTGGACGCCTTTTCACTACTGCCCGACTGAGGCCTTCCAAAAGCGTCCTCAAGCCCGGAGGCACGTTGACTTTGGCGGGATAGCTGTAGGACATCTCGGCTTTAATGGAGCATCACCTCAGAGAGAATTCTATGATGGAAATACTATATCAATTAAATCAATCAAATACATCTGCCTATATTAACGTATATAAAGAACCCGTCAGCGTCAGATACTTTTTTATGTAGGTTGACTGTGTTTCAACTTTTGTCTGAAAAGTAAATGAACTTACTCTGCGAAGAAACTGTCCTCTTTTAAATTCCCGTATTACAAACGCAAAACAATATGATGTCAAATGATTTTACCAATAGGTAACAATGTAATAAAACGGTAAAACGAATTTCGAAATAAGCAGTTCGTCATAATAACGGGCGTGGTCCACATAGGAAAGGCATTATTATGCGTCAGCTTTAGATCACAATGCATGGCATCTGAACTTGCCTCCCGCCTCCTCCATATGGTGCCAACTAATCAAAGAAAGTATTTTTTTCTTCATATGGGCATAAATTAAACCACAAGACCGATGTTATCGGCATTACAATATACTGAACAAAAATATAAACACAACATACAACAATTTCAAACATTTTACTGAGTTACAGTTCATATAAGGAAATCAGTCAGTTGAAATAAATTCATTAGGCCCTAATCAATGGATTCCACATGACTGGACAGGCAGGGGTGCAGCCATGGGTGGGTCTGGGAGGGCATAGGCCCACCCACTGGAGAGCCAGGCCCAGCCAATCAGAATTCGTTTTTACCCACAAAAAGGCTTTATTACAGACAGAAATAGTCCTTAGAAAATTACTCCTCAGAAAATATCTGGGATTTTTTATTTCAGTTCATGAAACCTGGGACCAACACTTTACATGTTGCGTTCATATTTTTTGTTCAGTGTAGAAACAGCTCATTTGAAATGCTGGATTAAT
Source organism: Salvelinus alpinus (assembly GCF_045679555.1). NCBI lineage: Eukaryota > Metazoa > Chordata > Actinopteri > Salmoniformes > Salmonidae > Salvelinus > Salvelinus alpinus. The sequence goes on from NC_092091.1 coordinate 23,910,332, forward strand.
TGACAATCCTTTATTGAACAGTTTGTAGATCTCTTTAGACACCACACAGGACCACCCTGTTACAATTGAACAATCTCCACATCATCTTCTACAACCTCACAACAAAGTGGATAGAGCACATTTCTAAGACAGAAATGTCCCCTTTTTTTTTGTTGGTATACATATAATGACGTTTAACTCATACTTGATGTCATTATAAGATACTTTGCTCTTACAGCTGTGGACTTACTTTATACCAGCACTTTATGATCACACTCAGTAGTCAACACTTTTACATCACACCAAATCTTACATCCCTTTACACAATCACAGGAGAAGATAGGAGGTCACTGACTGACTTGTGTAGATTTAAAAAAAAAAGTGTTCATACCCATCCTTGAACATGAAAAAGAGTCCCACTTTAAATGAAACACATCATATTGAAGCTTTCACAAGCCGTTTACACTAAGGCCTATCTATATAGATTCTTCAGAAATCATTCATAAGAATATGCCATTTTATATGAAGGGTGGAAAATAGTTATTCTTAATTTAGCACGCACAAGATGTAAAGACTGTTTATATCACCCTTCACATGATTGGGGAATCCCATTGGGCGGCACACAATTGGCCCAGCGTCGTCCGGTATTGGCCGTCATTGTAAATATGAATTTGTTCTTAACTTACTTGCCTAGTTAAATAAAGGTACATATAAACATTTTAAAAATGAATCTAGTATGAATTAAAGACAATTTATATCACCCTTCATGTAGTATGAATTAAAGACCATTTATATCACCCTTCATGTAGTATGAATTAAAGACCGTTTATATCACCCTTCATGTAGTATGAATTCGATACCGTTTAAATCATACTTCATGTAGTATGAATTAAAGACCGTTTATATCACCCTTTATGTAGTATGAATTCGATACCGTTTAAATCATACTTCATGTAGTATGAATTAAAGACCGTTTATATCACCCTTCATGTAGTATGAATTTGCTAATGAAAGATTTGTGCTATGTAGTGCTTGTACAAGTAGTTAAGCAGTTGTTATTCATTTGAAGTGGGACAAAAAAAATGTAAACAAAGTTTGTGACAGCTAATCAAACTTCCAGTGTAAAATGAGCACTCTTCTTGCTTGCTTTTTATTGCTTGGAGACCATACCTCAGAATGATTATAAAAACAGTGATATAATACCCTGCACTTTCAATTTAGTTTGTGACTGTCTTGAATGTTTCACTCATCATCAGTGTGGCCTGATAGAAAAGCCTGATCAAACTAAAACGACAGAATATCAAGCTTTAATGTCCAGTTTGTACAGTAACCTAAAACCTACCATTATTATTACAATGCCTGTAGTTAATAAGGACCTTGTTGGATTTTGTTAAAAACCAGAGTAAATATTAATATAAATGTGTTCTGTTGTCATCCAAAGTATCTCAGGAAAAAAACGTTCCGATTCATAGTACACAGCTGTAGAAAAGGATCTTTCAGGTCCTTGGGTCACTAATAATACCCCTGCCATTGCATGCATAGTGTGCAGATCAATGCCCACTGCTTGTAAACTAAAATAAATAATCTAGAACATTGTTTGGATATTGCATTGTGCAAAAATGTCACAAAACATTTTAGAAGTGCATGTTATTTGTAAGCCAATATGTGAATGTCAGAATGTAAAAGCAATTTCATACTATTCAGAATTCAAGGTACCTGACACTAATATTACAAGTTTTCACTGCATGGTATAGTACACTCTGTATGGCACGCTGCGTAATACAATACTACAATGTAGCAGGCCACTAAGTTCTTGTCCAATCATTTAGGGGGTTGTTGTCACCATAAAATTTCACTAATACTTTCTCATTGCAGAAAAATGATCTATGTTTGTTGGCATCATGACAAGCAAAGTAGGGCCATTTAATCTAGGACACATTTCTGAAAAACCAGAGGCGATAATTGTATGGATATTGGTCAATAAGAGGGTACTACAGCAGCGACAACTAATACAATCAAGAACCTTTGTCTTGCCTTATCACATGAGGCAAACACAAAGACAAACAATTGGCAAATAACTATTTGACCACTTGATTATGGGTTGTAATCGAACATCTCTTGTACATGTCTTCCCAAGAACATGACAAGAACACAAAAGACAATGTTACTTACTGTTTAACTGTACTGTTACTACCTGTGGTCAAGAAAACCTGACAATGAGAATAAGGTGTGCATCTTCAAGAAGTTACTTGTATCCTATGTACCATTCTGTATGGTCCAAAGAATGGAAGGAAGGTTTGCAGAGCTAAAACCCTCCACTAGAAGAAAATGGTATTGACTATGAAATTGTTGGTTTATTGTATTTGGATGTGTAAAACATCTATCAGAAAAAGGGGGGGGGGAACAATTTTGTCTGATGAGTGTCATACTGTGGTTTTGAATAGTAAAAGCCATGCTTCCCATATCATCAAGTGCACAGCTGGAGACGGAGTCGTTGCCTCATCATTATTCCTCCAGTGGTGGGCGGGGTCATTGGGGTACCACTTCCTTCAGCGAGGCCATGGCTGAGTGGATGCGCACGTGAAGTCTGTTCTCAAAGTCATAGCCTGCATAATCCTCCTGAGAGGCAGAGCACAGAACAAATGATGACTTCACAATCAGAATGGACTGTGTTAGGTAGTCATTTCAAACCCAAGAGGAAAACCCTAACCATTCATATACATGTCATCTGATAACTGTACCTTTGCCTGAAGCAGAAATGCTCTCCCTTTTCCCACCGTCTGGATAGAAACACAATGCAAAAAAACATCTCATTAGTCCATCGAGATAAATACTTTAATACAATTTTGGACACAGACACCCACATACACATACACGCACAGATGGTCTGAGTTGACATATTCTCACCTCTGGCTGGGCAAGCAGGACACATCCAAGCTCATAGCAGGAGTATGGCTGCACATAAGAGTTGGTTTGTCGACCAAACTCATCTCTGGCAGCCAGCTGGAACGACTAGATGGGAGGAGAAAGACCAAAGGAAAATCGAATTATATAATTGACCACAAATACATAGTGAGTTACATAATTGATTGTACTGACATAAGATAATGTAATCAAGGTAAAATAATGTGCTCGGAAACAAATTACCTGGATGGCATCTTTATTATTTCCATGACATTTGTGGATGGAACCGAGAAGGAGGTTTTTCAGACCTTTGCACGATGCGTCATCCACACTCTGTAACACTGAAAAGAGAGGAGACAACGGACTCTATTTAATCTGTATTGTAAAAGTTCAGCGCTAAAGCCCAATTGAAATATAAAGGCAGTGTTCCGACGTTGGCCGAGACTGCATTCAGGATGTCAGCGCAATCGAAATCCCCTTTAAATTTCTATCGCTCAATCTGAAAGCGATATTCAGCGATACAGACTGAACAAAGCCCAATGTCTCAAAGACAGAAATGGTCAAATACTTCACAACATTGGTCAGAAATTTTCAAATACTTCACAACATTTAGTACAGTGGTTTGCACCCCATTGTGTCAAAGGAAACTCCTTGACTTGGAGATCCCCCTCTGATAAAGGTCCAGCCCTTACACTGATTCATGAGCTGCAGTTTGGAGGAGGAGCAGTTGGGCAGAGCCTTCCACAGGTACAGCACCTCTATGACCCCCAGAATGCACAGCTCTCTGGTGGGAGACATCTTCCTCAGTCTCTCTGCCTGCAGTAGGGTGGGGGCAGAGAGGCCATGGTAGAGAAAGGGAGGGTTCATGGTTATTAGTTTCACAAAGAGTGGATAAAGATATGGTAAACACATCTGGATGAAAATGACCCACCCGCTTGAGGGCAAACTGCTCAATCTGGTTGTTCTTCCTCTTGAACAGTTTCTGGACATCTTTGAAGACATCCTTGGCACCATCTAAGTCCCCTGCAGCTCCCTGACATACTTTACAGGGGGGGGGGGGGGGGGGTGTTAGAGTGTGAGATCATTTTGAGAAGATGATGAAGACGATGACAATCAATGGTCCACATGTTCCTGGGACAGTGGCTCTCTCACCTCCAGTCAGGTAGGCATAGTAACACTGTGACCATCGGGACTCATTCTTCAGCCTCTCAAACGACCTAAACGCATCCTCAAAGTTCATCTCGATCATACTGCACCAGCCTGAAGTCAAGACAAGACAAATAGGTACAACAGAGGGATTTGGCTCTCAGCAACTGTAAACTGAATGTACATGAGTGTATGCATGTGTGGGTGCTCATTTGAAAGTTGGCATGAATGTCAGGGAAACATACCGATTTCATAGAGACACACGTGCTGGATCTCTCTTTGGTCTGATGCCAGCTCTAGTGCATCATGGAAGGACACCAGAGCACTGTTAATTTGGCACTGGAGATAGATGGGATAGAGATAGCATCACTTTACACAATTACAAGCTACTAGGGTCCTATAAAATCCGCAACGAGGAGAATGCGGATGGAATCACGGAATACCGACATGCATTGAACTTAGTAGGGAATCAACTAAATCTATTGAACATGTATTCATTTGCCCAGGTTTATCATAACACAAAGAGAATGCAACTTTCTAAATAGGCAAAGAGAATTCCCCGTCGGTGTATGTGCGGGGCACGCCACTTTGTGCAGCCGTTAGCGACGATGCTAATGAAAAGTATTTTGGTAGATGGAAAGGCTTTCCCGAAATCTACAAAGTACCTGTCAGAATTACCTGTCAGAATTATATCATGATTATCTGTATAAATCCAGTGGGTACTTGTTTTGCAAACTCTACCATCACTCTACCAAACAACATTCTCTTGCAAGGTGAGTGCTGGAATTAAAGGGGCAACTATCTACATATCAACAAAAAAAAATCTAAAAAAATCCAAGACCTCAAAAGTAGTCTCCTGATGTGGTTTAAGCATGGTTGTGGACTTAGAATATCAAATGTAGCTGTTTTTCTATTAAAAAAGTGTGATTTTGAGAGTGAAAACCAGGGGGAAATGGAAACCCGGAAAAACAAAACGGAGAAAACAAAATTTGGGAAAAAACTAAATGTAATTAGGCAAAAAATGTAATGGATTTTAGAGCCCTAAGCTACTAAGAGCTACAACAACTTATTGTATTGTACAACGCTAAGCGGCAACAGACTGTTATTTCACAGTCAGATGACCCCATCATGCTCACCTCTAACCTCTGAACCCGTCCTTTAAAGAACATGAAGAGGGAGGAATTGGGGTAGACCACAGCCTTCCTCTGGAGAATGGCCTTGGCCTCCTCCAGGCCTGCCTGAGTGTCAGAACCATCCAGAGCAAAGAAAGGCAGCACTACTGTGTGGTACCACAGGAGGGCCAATCTGGGCAGAGGAAAGAGGAAACAATCATGTTTATTTGTGAGACAATTCAAGATGTTTTTATTAAATATCGATTACTGTACATTCAAGTTTGCTAGATAGTTAATATGAAACATTGACTTTCTTGACAAAGAAAAGCTTTGTAAAGATGGCATATAGAACAAAATTGTACCCCACTGCAGTAATTTGGTAAAACACCATCTCAATTTCATAAATAGCAAATGGTAGTTTCTGTCTCAGGGCCTTTTTTCACCACTAGCCATTCTAATAAGCATGTACGTGATTACCGCTATTCTTAGGTCTACCTACTTCTTACGTCACGAGTATTCACCATTCAACTTCCACTGACAGCATGCAATTGTATTTAATGTGTCCTCAATTCTCTATGACTTCAGATATTCCCATTTGACATATTTTACAACTAACACCTGTCCCTGGTTTCATGTATTATACAATTAATAAATACCCTATGATTATAATATGCCATTATGATACTTAGGAGATATTACAGAACAGATGGCCATGTATGAGACAACAGGAACAAGCACTGTGCCAAGAGCTGGGAAAGAGATGAGCTGGAACACGTCAGCAGAAGCTGATCATGCAGAATAACACAACACGTCACCCCCAATCAAATCAACATCAAGACCTGTGCTCTGCTTTTCTATCAAACGATGACATCATATCTACGTATAGCAGCTCATTCAAGCAGTAAAAAGAACTGACAGTGACCTGAAAATTATGAACTGTTGGGAACTGACTTTTAAACTTGAAAATATGAAATATCCTTATTCATGGCACCGATGCAGAGAGGGGAATGTATGATGTTTACATTCTACCAGGATATGTTATTGTCAGACATTAGGGATCCTACGGGAGAAGAGACACAGTCTGGTACAAGTCAACATGACAGACGTGAGTTGGGGAGGAGTGAGCAATTTGGGGCCGAAGTGAGGTCAGATGAAGTGAGGAAGAACATATATCACTAATCTTCTGGTTAGCAACAGAGGTGTATTGGCTGTTCAGACGTGTAGGAGGAGACTCAGTATAGGAGAACGGGTTAAATATCAGTGCTTGTGTGAATATGTATTTTGTCTAATGCAGCTGTTTTACTAGGTTCATTTAGAACCTAACAGGGTTCAGCACGATTTATAGTCATACCAGAGAATCCAGATCAGTGGAGCAGGAGCTGGCAGCAAGGTAGGCACAGTTCCTACACCTTGGGGAGATGAGAATTGTGGGCTGAAAAATTATAGGAGTTTAGGAGGAGTCTGAGTTTATTCAGTCGGCCCATTGTGTAATGACCGGTCGTAAATATATGTTGTAGGGTAGGTTCTGTTAAGAATAGGTCCCGATTGGAGATTTTCCTCTGCGAGATCCAGGTAAATATATGGTGTAGGGTAGGTTCCTTTAAGGATAGGTCCCATGAGTGACACTACAGTGTAGGGTAGGTTCCGTATAGCATAGGTCCCTAGTGGGGCTATTCCCCTGCGAGATCTGTAAGAGGGATGAAAGTCCCAGCCACAGTGGCAGCGAGGCCGTAGAGTGTATGTGGATAGTGATAAAAAGTTGTCTATAAGTTCTGGAGGAGACCTTCATCCATGGTGAGAAAATAAAGAAACTGTGAGGACAGACGCTGGGAGAAGAGAAGCAAGTACAGGGAGTGAATATTTTATAAATAACATTTACATTTACATTTAAGTCATTTAGCAGACGCTCTTATCCAGAGCGACTTACAAATTGGTGCATTCACCTAATGACATCCATTGGAACAGCCACTTTACAATAGTGCATCTAAATCTTTTAAGGGGGGGGGGGGGGGGGGGCAGAAGGATTGCTTTATCCTAGGTATTCCTTGAAGAGGTGGGGTTTCAGGTGTCTCCGGAAGGTGGTGATTGACTCCGCTGTCCTGGCGTCGTGAGGGAGTTTGTTCCACCATTGGGGTGCCAGAGCAGCGAACAGTTTTGACTGGGCTGAGCGGGAACTGTACTTCCTCAGTGGTAGGGAGGCGAGCAGGCCAGAGGTGGATGAACGCAGAGCCCTTGTTTGGGTGTAGGGCCTGATCAGAGCCTGAAGGTACTGAGGTGCCGTTCCCCTCACAGCTCCGTAGGCAAGCACCATGGTCTTGTAGCGGATGCGAGCTTCAACTGGAAGCCAGTGGAGAGAGCGGAGGAGCGGGGTGACGTGAGAGAACTTGGGAAGGTTGAACACCAGACGGGCTGCGGCGTTCTGGATGAGTTGTAGGGGTTTGATGGCACAGGCAGGGAGCCCAGCCAACAGCGAGTTGCAGTAATCCAGACGGGAGATGACAAGTGCCTGGATTAGGACCTGCGCCGCTTCCTGTGTGAGGCAGGGTCGTACTCTGCGGATGTTGTAGAGCATGAACCTACAGGAACGGGCCACCGCCTTGATGTTAGTTGAGAACGACAGGGTGTTGTCCAGGATCACGCCAAGGTTCTTAGCGCTCTGGGAGGAGGACACAATGGAGTTGTCAACCGTGATGGCGAGATCATGGAACGGGCAGTCCTTCCCCGGGAGGAAGAGCAGCTCCGTCTTGCCGAGGTTCAGCTTGAGGTGGTGATCCGTCATCCACACTGATATGTCTGCCAGACATGCAGAGATGCGATTCGCCACCTGGTCATCAGAAGGGGGAAAGGAGAAGATTAATTGTGTGTCGTCTGCATAGCAGTGATAGGAGAGACCATGTGAGGTTATGACAGAGCCAAGTGACTTGGTGTATAGCGAGAATAGGAGAGGGCCTAGAACAGAGCCCTGGGGGACACCAGTGGTGAGAGCGCGTGGTGAGGAGACAGATTCTCGCCACGCCACCTGGTAGGAGCGACCTGTCAGGTAGGACGCAATCCAAGCGTGGGCCGCGCCGGAGATGCCCAACTCGGAGAGGGTGGAGAGGAGGATCTGATGGTTCACAGTATCGAAGGCAGCCGATAGGTCTAGAAGGATGAGAGCAGAGGAGAGAGAGTTAGCTTTAGCAGTGCGGAGCGCCTCCGTGATACAGAGAAGAGCAGTCTCAGTTGAGTGACTAGTCTTGAAACCTGACTGATTTGGATCAAGAAGGTCATTCTGAGAGAGATAGCAGGAGAGCTGGCCAAGGACGGCACGTTCAAGAGTTTTGGAGAGAAAAGAAAGAAGGGATACTGGTCTGTAGTTGTTGACATCGGAGGGATCGAGTGTAGGTTTTTTCAGAAGGGGTGCAACTCTCGCTCTCTTGAAGACGGAAGGGACGTAGCCAGCGGTCAAGGATGAGTTGATGAGCGAGGTGAGGTAAGGGAGAAGGTCTCCGGAAATGGTCTGGAGAAGAGAGGAGGGGATAGGGTCAAGCGGGCAGGTTGTTGGGCGGCCGGCCGTCACAAGACGCGAGATTTCATCTGGAGAGAGAGGGGAGAAAGAGGTCAAAGCACAGGGTAGGGCAGTGTGAGCAGAACCAGCGGTGTCGTTTGACTTAGCAAACGAGGATCGGATGTCGTCGACCTTCTTTTCAAAATGGTTGACGAAGTCGTCTGCAGAGAGGGAGGAGGGGGGGGAGGGGGAGGAGGATTCAGGAGGGAGGAGAAGGTGGCAAAGAGCTTCCTAGGGTTAGAGGCAGATGCTTGGAATTTAGAGTGGTAGAAAGTGGCTTTAGCAGCAGAGACAGAAGAGGAAAATGTAGAGAGGAGGGAGTGAAAGGATGCCAGGTCCGCAGGGAGGCGAGTTTTCCTCCATTTCCGCTCGGCTGCCCGGAGCCCTGTTCTGTGAGCTCGCAATGAGTCGTCGAGCCACGGAGCGGGAGGGGAGGACCGAGCCGGCCTGGAGGATAGGGGACATAGAGAGTCAAAGGATGCAGAAAGGGAGGAGAGGAGGGTTGAGGAGGCAGAATCAGGAGATAGGTTGGAGAAGGTTTGGGCAGAGGGAAGAGATGATAGGATGGAAGAGGAGAGAGTAGCGGGGGAGAGAGAACGAAGGTTGGGACGGCGCGATACCATCCGAGTAGGGGCAGTGTGGGAAGTGTTGGATGAGAGCGAGAGGGAAAAGGATACAAGGTAGTGGTCGGAGACTTGGAGGGGAGTTGCAATGAGGTTAGTGGAAGAACAGCATCTAGTAAAGATGAGGTCAAGCGTATTGCCTGCCTTGTGAGTAGGGGGGGAAGGTGAGAGGGTGAGGTCAAAAGAGGAGAGGAGTGGAAAGAAGGAGGCAGAGAGGAATGAGTCAAAGGTAGACATGGGGAGGTTAAAGTCACCCAGAACTGTGAGAGGTGAGCCGTCCTCAGGAAAGGAGCTTATCAAGGCATCAAGCTCATTGATGAACTCTCCAAGGGAACCTGGAGGGCGATAAATGATAAGGATGTTAAGCTTGAAAGGGCTGGTAACTGTGACAGCATGGAATTCAAAGGAGGCGATAGACAGATGGGTAAGGGGAGAAAGAGAGAATGACCACTTGGGAGAGATGAGGATCCCGGTGCCACCACCCCGCTGACCAGAAGCTCTCGGGGTGTGCGAGAACACGTGGGCAGACGAAGAGAGAGCAGTAGGAGTAGCAGTGTTATCTGTGGTGAGCCATGTTTCCGTCAGTGCCAAGAAGTCGAGGGACTGGAGGGACGCATAGGCTGAGATGAGCTCTGCCTTGTTGGCCGCGGATCGGCAGTTCCAGAGGCTACCGGAGACCTGGAACTCCACGTGGGTCGTGCGGGCTGGGACCACCAGGTTAGGGTGGGCGCGGCCACGCGGTGTGAAGCGTTTGTATGGTCTGTGCAGAGAGGAGAGAACAGGGATAGACAGACACATAGTTGACAGGCTACAGAAGAGGCTACGCTAAAGCAAAGGAGATTAGAATGACAAGTGGGCTACACGACTCGAATGTTCAGAAAGTTAAGCTTACGTTGCAAAAAAATAAATAAAATAAAAGATCTAATTGACTAAAATGATATAGTACTGCTGGCTGGTGAAGTAGCCTGGCTAGCAGTGGCTGCGTTGTTGAAAGTGAAGCTGGCTAGGTGACCTCGACAATTTCTCTAAATTTCTCTAAACTACACAATTATCATGGATACAAGGACAGCAAAGACAACTAGCTAACACTACGCTAATCAAGTCGTTCCGTTGTAATGTAAGTTTCTACAGTGCTGCTATTCGGTAGAAGTTGGCTAGCTAGCAGTGTTAGCTAGCAGTGTTGGCTAGGTAGGAGGACGGCAGCGCGGCAGGCGAAAATAGCTGGCTAGCTAACCGATAATTACTCAAAGCTACACAATTGTCTTAGATACAAAGATAGCAAAGAAAACTATGTAGCTAGCTAACACTACACAAATCAAGTCGTTCCGTTGATTGACATAAAACAAAACAAGGACAGTGTCTGGACAGGGGAAACAAAACAACATTAATGATGACACGGGGATCAGACTGAGGAACAAAGTGAAGGAGTCCAGGTGAGTCCAATGAAGCGCTGATGTGCGTAATGATGGTGACAGGTGTGCGTAATGGGCAGCCTGACACCCCTCAAGCACCAGAGAGGGGGAGTGGGAGCAGGCGTGACAACCCCCCCTCCCATCTAGGGGCGCCACCCGGCATCCCACCTGGGTGAGCCTGTCGGGCTGGCCAAGGCATGGGAGCCGGACAAGCCGGCTGAGGCGTGGAAGCATGCCGAGACGGCTGAGCCCGACGAGCCAGCTGAGGCGTGGGAGCCCGACGACCTGGCTGAGGCGTGGGAGCCCGACGAGCCGGCTGAGGCGTGGGAGCCTGACGAGCCAGCTGAGGCGTGGGAGCCTGACGAGCCAGCTGAGGCGTGGGAGCCTGAAGGGCCGGCTGAGGCATGGAGTGGGATTGGAGCATGCTGAGCCCACTGAGGTGTGGAAGCCTGACGAGCCGGCCGAGGCGCGGGAGCCTGATGAGCCGGCTGAAGCGTGGGAGCCTGACGAGCCTGCTGAGGCGTGGGAGCCTGACGAGCCGGCTGAGGCATGAAGTGGGATTGGAGCCTGCTGAGCCCACTGAGGTGTGGAAGCCTGACGAGCCTGCTGAAGCGCGGGAGCCTGATGAGCCGGGCTGAGGCGAGGGAGCCCGACGAGCCAGCTGAGGTGTGGGAGTCCGACGACCAGGCTGAGGCGTGGGAGCCTGACGAGCCAGCTGAGGCGTGGGAGCCTGACGAGACGGCTGAGGCATGAAGTGGGATTGGAGCATGCTGAGCCCACTGAGGTGTGGAAGCCTGACGATCCGGGTTGAGGCGTGGGAGCCTGACGAGCCGGCTGAGGCATGAAGTGGGATTGGAGCATGCTGAGCCCACTGAGGTGTGGAAGCCTGACGATCCGGGTTGAGGCGCGGGAGCCTGATGAGCCGGCTGAGGCATGAAGTGGGATTGGAGCATGCTGAGCCCACTGAGGTGTGGAAGCCTGACGAGCGGGTTGAGGCGTGGGAGCCTGACGAGCCGGCTGAGGCGCGGGAGCCTGACGAGCCGGCTGAGGCTTGACGTGGGATGGGAGCAATTAACAAATAAACAATTTATAAATTTTTTATTTAACATGCAGTGTTGTTGTTCGTTTATGAATCATGAGTCGTGTTCAAAGGGGAAATGACTAGTTCTCTGGGTCCCTGGTCCTTTGGTAAATATGCAAATGTACTTTGTTCAGACTGCATATAGAAGGAAAAATATATGTTATTAATAAGGTTTGACATTTACTCCAAATGGATTGTGATATGTGTATTGCTGATTTCGTTTTTGTCTTTGTTTCAATACAAATTTCACCAGATTGGGTCTGCTGGATTGTTGGGATTTCCCCGATGGGTTAGAGTTCTAACTCCCTGATCTGGTAACTCTTCGGGGAGGTCGGCAGTAAAATAAAGGAGTATGAACCAATTTTGGAAATGGTTTCAACAGTAAAAGTATGTTGTTATGCTCTTTGACATTTGTCTTAGAGATAATGGTATTAAGAAAATGTATCATACGGTGAATGGATAGTCTGGATTTGTGTCTTAAAAAGTGTCTTAAAAAGTGTCTTAAAAACTGTTGTTTTGCTCTCTCCTCTCTCAAGTAATGGCAAGGTGGCATCAGATGGTGTCTTAATGCATGCATGCAAGGGATAATTTGACCATGAACAGTGTGTGAACCTCAAAACCCTCCCTAACCGGCTGAAGAAAGAGTGACAAAGGTGTTCAATACGACAGTGACTTTTAACACTCCTATCTGTGACCTGAGTCCGAGCCATCAACCTGGGTACGGGCGGCAGGAGTGTGCCATCAGTCCTGAGACCGCGCATGTGGAGTGAGCATGGAGAGAGATAACGTTCAAACTTCTCTTATGCTGCTGGTGTACTGGTGGGAAAAATGGACCAGACAGAATGAACTGTACAGAATGGTGGTGGCACCTCAGGCGAGAGACTTATAAGAACTTATAAGAAATTATACATTTCTTTGATAATTGAAATCGGGACTGTCACGCCCTGGCCTTAGTATTCTTTGTTTTCTTTATTATTTGAGTTAGGTCAGGGTGTGACATGGGGAATGTTTGTGTTTTGTCTCGTCTTGGGTGGTTATATGGTAAAGGGGGTGTTGGGTTTAGTGTATGGGGTTGTGTTTAGTGAATGTGTCTAGGTATGTCTATGGTTGCCTGAGTGGTTCTCAATCAGAGACAGCTGTCTTTCATTTGTCTCTGATTGGGAGCCATATTTAAGGCAGCCATAGGCATTATGCGTTTGTGGGTAATTGTCTATGTAGAACGTTTGTAGCTTTTGTATTGCACTTACGTTTGTAGCTTCACGGTCGTTTGTTGTTTTGTTTAGTTTTGTTTTAAGTGTTCGTTTCGTGTTTCACTCATCTCAAATAAAAGAGAACGTATTTTTCACACGCTGCGCCTTGGTCCACTCATTATCCTCAAGACGATCGTGACAGGGACATTATCAAGAGCCATCAACTGTGACAGACACGAGTTATATATGTGCCATTGGGAAGATGAACTATAACACTATCTGAAGAGGAATCAATGAAGACACACTAGAAAGATAAGTGTCAGGAGAAGAGGGAGGGGGTCAACCGTGCCCGTAATTGTTAGGGTGATTATGGAGGTCTGCACACTGCAAAATTCATAGTAATTTAGACTAAGAATGCATTGAGATTAGAGGTCGACCGATTATGGCCGATTCATTAGGGCCGATTTCAAGTTTTCATAACAATTGGTAATCGCCATTTTTGGACGCCGATTATGGCCGATTACATTGCATTGCACGAGGAAACTGCGTGGCAGGCAGGCTGTCCACCTGTTACGCAAGTGCAGCAAGGAGCCAAGTTAAGTTGCTAGCTAGCATTAAACTTATAAAAAACAATCAATCTTCAACATAATCACTAGTTAACTACACATGGTTGATGATATTACTAGGTTAACTAGCTTGTCATGCGTTGCATAGAATCAATGCGTTGCCTGTTAATTTATTATCGAATCACAGCCTACTTCGCCAAACGGGGGATGATTTAACAAAAGTGCATTCGCGAAAAAAGCACAATCGTTGCACGAATGTACCTAACCATAAACCCCAATGCCTTTCTTAAAATCAATACACAGAAGTATATATTTTTTTAAACCTGCATATTTAGTTAAAAGAAATTCATGTTAGCAGGCAATAATAACTAGGGAAATCGTGTCACTTCTCTTGCGTTCATTACACGCAGAGTCAGGGTATATGCAACAGTTTGGGCCGCCTGGCTCGTTGCGAACTAATTTGCCAGAATTTTACATAATTATGACATAACATTGAAGGTTGTGCAATGTAACAGCAATTTTAAACTTAGGGTTGCCACCCGTTCGATAAAATACGGAACGGTTCCGTATTTCACTGAAAGAATAAACGTTTTGTTTTCAAAATGATCGTTTCCAGATTTGACCATATTAATGACCAAAGGCTCGTATTTCTGTGTTTATTATAATTAAGTCTATGATTTGATATTTGATAGAGCAGTCTGACTGAGCGGTGGTAGGCAGCAGCAGGCTGGTAAGCATTCATTCAAACTTTACTGCGTTTGCCAGCAGCTCTTAGCAATGCTTGAATCACAGCGCTGTTTATGACTTCAAGCCTATCAACTCCTGAGATTAGGCTGGCAATACTAAAGTGCCTATTAAAACATCCAATAGTCAAAGGTATATGAAATACAAATGGTATAGAGAGAAATGGTTGACGCGTCATAATTCCTATAATAACTACAACCTAAAACTTCTTAACTGGGAATATTGAAGAACTAGGAATATTGAACCACCAGCTTTCATATGTTCTGAGCAAGGAACTTAAACGTTAGCTTTTTTACATGGCACATTTTGCACTTTTACTTTCTTCTCCAACACTGTGTTTTTGCATTATTTAAACCAAATTGAGCATGTTTCATTATTTATTTGCGACTAAATAGATTTTATTTATGTATTATATTAAGTTAAAATAAAAGTGTTCATTGTTCATTCAGTATTGTTGTAATTGTCATTATTACAAATATATATATATATATATATATAAAAAAATCGTCCGATTAATCGGTATCGCCTTTTTTTGGTCCTCCAATAATCGGTATCGTATCGGCGTTGACAAATCATAATCAGTCGACCTCTAATTGAGATACCAATCTGTCATTACCATGCCACTCGCGACAGTAAAAACAGAGACAAACGGGGCTGTAATGAGAAGAGTTATTACCGGTAATATATGGTCCCGTTTATAAATGTACATTCTAACCGTGATGATGTGTGCTAGGTTGAGAAGTTTGAATTCGAGTGATAGACTCAAAGTACAGCACTAAGGACTGTCGTTTCAAATTTTGGTTGGATAATTGATCAAATGTTTTAACTATGATTCGGATAAAGCGAGAGAGTGCGCTATTCTCAAACTGCGACTGTATTGGGTCTAAGGAAGGTTTTTCTCTCTAGAAGCCTTATCTTTAAGTGTCCTCCGAAAGGGAGGTTATTAGAGAACTCACTGGATGATCGCTTGACTCAACCATGAAGGGGTTTTTGTTTTACAATGTCACCATAATCCTAATGTTAAAGCATATCAATACATATGGATTGCTGGATGATACGGTAAAATTAATTGCATACAAGTCTCATAGTCTGTGTCTTGTGTTAACACCCAAGGATGAAAATGAAGGATACGGGCATGGAAACTAGCATTCCATGGGCATAGAACGGAAAGAATGGACGGTTCTTTACCCAGTCTTAGTCGCATCAAGGGTGGTGTGAAATGATTAAACATGTATTTTCTCTCTTCCCTGTTCAAGTCAATATGTTTTTAGGTGTCGTGGGATATAAAAGTGATCATTGTTCCAGATGAGGAATTGGTGGAAATTGAAAAATTGAGTTGAAAATGTTTTAGTATGGTGATAACAATAGTAGTGACTAATGTGTTATAGGTTAGATTAAATGATTTATGTGCAAATGTATTTGTAGCAGAAGGTGAGGTACATATGAGGCCTGTGTTTGAGACAGAATGTTTACATAAGGGTGTAAGCAGAAGGCAATGTGACTGGGGGAGATCTGTGGGGCTCATAAATGAAGGTCGGGGTGATAGTCTCTGGGGATGACACCACTCTATGTATATTGTTACAGGAGATAGCTCGTAGGAGAGGGAGACAGCTAACTGTGCACAATATAAAGACTATTATGATGTTAAATTGAACGTTACTCATACCCAGATCATGGTGAGAGTAGCAGAGATAGTGTTGGCATTTCAGACATTATTGTCAACTTTCAAGAAACCTGTGACTCAGAGTTTTGTTAGGTTGGATATTCTTCCAAAGTCATTAATCTCTTCCCCATTTCTAAAAGCCAGCAAACACTTGACATATCTCCCAGAAGATTGTGACCAATCTAACCTGAGCACAAGAGAGTATTATCCACAGGTACAGACTGTAGCAGAATACAGAAGGTCATTGGAGATGTTGGTGGCTAGGGGACCGGATATGAGTTGGGAAACAGGTAGAGTATCTGAAAGGGTCCGTCCTAGATCTATCAGTGAACCACGACAATAGAAGAGCAGGAGACAGATTCCAGGCAGTAGCTATTCTCACAGCAGTCGCTGTAGGGACAGTAAGTGAAGGAGGCTATAGTAACAGCATGGAATTAGAGTACGGAGCAAATGGGGGATTTTGAGGTATGAGTCATGAGCAGTGTTAGTAGTAGCAGGGGTTACTTTAGTAGCAATGTTGGGACATCATTTTCTGAGGGCATTGATGTTGAAACGTGTATACAGTGCTGAATTACCTCAAGAAGAGGTAAAGTTGATTAAGGCCACTGCACGTATAAATCGGGTGGCTATGGAGGAAGAAGGAGAAGGGGAGCAAAGTGAGAATGACATGGCTTGGGAACACCTCTTGAGAGCCTGTGGTCTGGGGGGGAAGACTGGGTGAAAGCATGAGGAGGTTTTT
The DNA here is from genome assembly GCF_045679555.1 of Salvelinus alpinus. Classification (NCBI taxonomy): domain Eukaryota; kingdom Metazoa; phylum Chordata; class Actinopteri; order Salmoniformes; family Salmonidae; genus Salvelinus; species Salvelinus alpinus. Next base: position 23,927,038 of record NC_092091.1, read on the forward strand.
AAGGGCTTTCATTTTTGTGGAACCCAGCAGAAAAGTAGCAGCAGAAAAGTAGCAGCAGAAAAGTATCCTGAAGGCAAAGTCAGGCAAAGAGAGAGTGGGAATTGGGAATGTTCTCAAACTTTGATTTTATGTTGCTATATATAATTATGCATAGTTTCACACATTATTAATACTGTTATGTTTTGTGTTTGTTTTTGCTTTTCAAGTCTTGTGCTATCACTCTCTAAGGAACCAGAAGTTGAAATGGAGAAAGTCAAAACCTACAGCTAAAATGGAGGAAGCCAAAAGCTCCAGCTGTCATTCTGTTGTCCGACAAGAAATGGGAATAGGAGTGTGCAGAGTGTGATTATAGAAGAGAGGTCATAAGTCTTGGATTTGTAAACATAATAAACAACTGTGAATGTTAATCATGTTTTATTTTTTTGTTAATGTCTTATCATTGTTTGTTAATTTATAAGTAATTTCCTAGTTTATATAATGATGAACTGTATGGAGTTAATGTTCAACAGGGGGAACTGTTGGGAACTGACTTTTAAACTTGAAAATATGAAATATCCTTATTCATGGCACCGATGCAGAGAGGGGAATATATGATGTTTACATTCTACCAGGATATGTTATTGTCAGACATTAGGGATCCTACGGGAGGAGAAGAGACACAGTCTGGTACAAGTCAACATGACAGACGTGAGTTGGGGAGGAGTGAGCAATTTGGGGCCGAAGTGAGGTCAGATGAAGTGAGGAAGAACATATATCACTAATCTTCTGGTTAGCAACAGAGGTGTATTGGCTGTTCAGACGTGTAGGAGGAGACTCAGTATAGGAGAACGGGTTAAATATCAGTGCTTGTGTGAATATGTATTTTGTCTAATGCAGCTGGGTGAATAAACTTGGTTTAAACTTGACTAATCGTCTGTGAGTTTTACTTGGTTAATTTAGAACCAAACAGAACATAATCCTTTCCTTCTCTCATTACATGAAAGTCATTCCCTTCAGTTATGAGAAAGGGCTCTATTCAATCCGACGCGCTTCAGTTCAGCGTTATAACGCGATTGAAATGTAAAGGTCATTTCCGATTGAGCTGAAGCATATGAGAGTACCAGCTGTTCTGGATGACTGTGTGATAACACTCTCGGTAGCCGATGTGAACAAGACCTTTAAACAGGTCAACGTTCACAAAGCCGCAGGGCCAGACGGATTACCAGGATGTGTACTCAAAGCATGGGCGGACCAACTGGCGAGTGTCTTCACTGACATTTTCAACCTCTTCCTGACGAGTCTGTAATAGCTACATGTTTCAAGCAAACTACCATAGTCCCTTTGCCCAAGGAAGCAAAGGTAACCTGCATAAATGAGATCCACAGATGACGCAATCTCAAATCGCACTCCACACTTCCCTTTCCCACCTGGACAAAAGGAACACCTATGGGAGAATGCTGTTCATTGACTACAGCTCAGCGTTCAACACCATAGTGCCCACAAAGCTCATCACTAAGCTAAGGACCCTGGGACTAAACACCTCCCTCTACAACTGGATCCTGGACTTCCTAACTGGCCATCCCCAGATGGTAAGGGTAGGCAACAACACGTCTGCCACGCTGATAATCAACACGGGGGCCCCTCAGGGGTGCATGCTCAGTCCCTTCCTGTACTCCCTGTTCACCCATGACTGTGTGGCCAAATATGACTCCAACACCATCATTACGTTTGCTGATGACACAACAATGGTAGGCCTGATTACCGACAACAATGAGACAGCCTATAGGGAGGTCAGAAACCTGGCTGTGTGGTGACAGAACAACAAACTCTCCTTTAATGTGAGCAAGACAAAGGAGCTGATCGTGGACTACAGGAAAAGGTGGGCCGAACAGGCCCCCATCAACATCAACAGGGCTGTAATGGAGCGGGTCGAGAGTTTCAAGTTCCTTGGTGTCCACATCACCAACGAACTATCATGGTCCAAACACACCAAGACAGTCGTGAAGAGGGCACGACAAAACTTTTTCCCCCTCAGGAGACTGAAAAGATTTGGCATGTGCCCCCAGATCCTCAAAAAGTTCTACAGCTGCACCATCGACAGCATCCTGTTGCATCACCGCCCGGTATGGCAACTGCTCGGCATCTGACCATAATGCGCTACAGAGGGTAGTGCGTATGGCCCAGTACATCACTGGGGCCAAACTTCCTGCCATCCAGGACCTATATATTAGGAAGTGTCAAAGGAAAGCCCAAAAAATTGTCATAGAAGTCATAGACGCACGGCAAGCGGTACCGGAGTGCCAAGTCTAATACCAAAAGGCTCCTTAACAGCTTCTACCCCCGAGCCATAAGGCTGCTGAACAGTTAATCAAATGGCCAGCGGACTATTTACATTGACCCCCCCCCATCCATTTGTTTTGTACATTGCTGCTACTCGCTGTTTATTATCTATGCATAGTCACTTCACCCCTACCTACCCCCACCCCTATGTGCAAATTACCTCAACTAACCTGTAGCCCTGCACACTGACTCAGTACTGGTACAACTTGTATATAGCCTCATTATTGTTATGTTAGTGTGTTACTTTTTATTATTTCTTACTTTAGTTTATTTGGTAAATATTTTCTTAACTCTTCTTGAACTGCACTGTTGGTTAAGGGCTTGTAAGTCAGCATTTCACGGTAAGGTCTACACTCGTTGTATTCGGCGCATGTGACAAATCAAATTTGATTTGGGAACATTGCCTTTAAATGTCAATCGCACTACAACGCAGATCTTCAGCGCTACGGATTGAATCAAACCCTAAGTCTCTCTCTCTCTCTCTGTCTTTCCTTGCACTTCAGCCCTCTAAGAAGTGATTTAATACTCATACTCACGTAGCTAGCGGGGCCTTCATGTCCTTACTCTCACTGGCATACATGAGGGAGGACAGACCCTGGAGACGATCGCCAGGGAAACCCAGCAGGTTGATGATCTTGAGCAGGTGTGGTGGTACCATGGAGATGCAGAGATGGAAGAGGCCGTATCCGAAGCTGACGGAGCCCTTGAGTCGGTCCAGGGCCTCTGCAGTCACAGCACCCTCCACTGGGGTGTTGTGGTTGGCCTGGTCTGAGGATAGATCCTCCTCATGGGAGGAACAGCGCCTCACACAGGTCTCCTGCAGCTGACTGATGTCACTGTGGCACTTATTGTACATCTTCCAGGCCTTACGGAGGATCCAGCCTCCTTTGATGTACGCTGTTGAAGAGAAGATACTGTAAGAGTCAGTCCAGTCAAATCCAGTTAACTCTCATGATTCCTATTTTACTTGCAGATGTTTCCAAAAATTTGTAGACTGGATATAATCATATTACATATAATTGAATAGAAAATGTATGAAAACAATATATACTGCATTGCCATCAAGCAAGCTATAGTACATCAGTAATTGAATGATTGTGGATTCAACAAATTATACATTACATGAGAGCTCCTGCTTGATGAAGGAGAGCACAGCGAGGTAGACCTGGCAGTCGGCCACAATGATCTGTCGCTGCAGGCGGTCCACAACCACGACCCCTGACCTCTGGGACTCCAACTGACAGACAGAAACACACAGTAGTCTGGTAATTCTCTGATCAACACTCAGCTAAACCATCAGCCAGTCCAGCTACGTAATAAAGAAGCCCCCTGTGTTGATCATAAACAGGTTGTAACGATTATCTTCCTCTTCTGATGAGGAGTAAGAAAGATCGGACCAAAACGCAGCGTGGTAAGTGTCCATGTTACTTTAATAGAACAGAACACGAAAATACAAAAATAACAAAGTGAAATAACAACGAAAATCGAAACAGTCCTGAATGGTGAAAACAAACACAAAACAGGAAGCAACTACCCACAAACTCAAGTGGGAACAGGCTACCTAAGTATGGTTCTCAATCAGAGACAACGATAGACAGCTGCCTCTGATTGAGAACCACACACGGCCAAACACAAAGAGAGACAACATAGAACACCAGACATAGAATGCCCACCCCAACTCACGCCCTGACCAAACCAAAATAAAGACATAAAAAAGGAACTAAGGTCAGAACGTGACACAGGTCTCCATTCTATTCCTTCGTTCTATTTCAGAGTTACAAATTACATTGAGTGTGGGATTGACATGATCTCATAGTTGCCAATATCATTAAGCTCAATATAGAAGATCTTGACTTTGATTCTTGATACTGATACAGCTGGAAACAATGTGATGGTGTATAACCAGCAGAAATCAAGACAGAATTATGCATGTTACATGACCAATCCCACTGGGCACGTCCCAATGTCTATTTCACATCGGTTCAATGTAATTTCCTTGAAATAACGTGGAAACAGCGTTGATTCAACCAGTGTGTGCCCAGTGGAATGCTTGGATATCCTAAACATAAATGCTCCATGTAAACAAAACCTCTGCCTGTCTGTTGGTCTGTAATCAGTCACCCACTCACACTCTTCTTGATCTTGTTCCTGATTGTCTCTATGACGCCAACGTTGTCACTCTCACACAGCTTCTCCGTGGTCCTCAGGTCGTCACACGCCGTCTGCATCTTCTCCTCCTCAAAGGTCATCATGGCATTCTGCAACATCACACACACAACAACAACAAACACATTGAAGCTTTTCAGCTAATGCTGGCACAGAGAAAACACTCATGCAAGTAATTAAAGAAATAAGTACCCGATTTTAATTTGGATTTCATTGGGGTGTATTGTGAACAAATGTGCGGTAATCGGATTGAAGGAGGGTTATAACACAGGGGTTACGCAATGGTATCACAAAGCAGGCTCAGGACAAAGAGCTCTTTCTAGGCCACAGCACACGGAGAAACACTGTGACAACCAGAACCTATTGTGTGGCTTGGTCAAGAATCTCTTTGTTCAGTTGCCTTTTATCAAACTGTCAGTCAAAGATATGCAATGTATGCCCTCATCCTTATATAAATATGTGGTTTTAATGTCAGATGAATTGAATGCTTTTTCAGTGAGGCCCTCTATGCATCAGTTTGTGTTGTCATTGACCCATCCCCACACAGTCCTTCCAAGCGTTTTTTATTGCATGGGAGGGCAGAGGAGGATGACATTATCTCTTGCTTCATGGTGCTCCAACTCTGACATGAGGGGCAGTGACGGGGTCTGTTTCGTGACCATGCTGCAGAAAATCTCTGTCTCCCCCCCCCCCCCAGGGAGACAAACACATCACTGCAGCAGAGAGATAGCGAGAGTATCCACATCAAAATGCCTTTGATGAGCTGAAGATGCATCCATTATGGTAATGTATAAATGAGGGGAAATGGACAATAGTGGTCACGATGATGTAATCCATTACACAAATTGGGTCACGTCAAGTCCTGACACCTCATCTAACTTACGCAGTGCATTGTATGGTTTATGATGGTGTAACGTTGCACACTAACATTGTTAGGATGAGTAATTACATTTGCCCTGTCTCTCGTAGCTTGCATGCTTGTAGTGATGTCATGAGAGAGAATGTCAGTAGAGGTAGGACGTGAACCACCAACGAAGGAAGTAAGCTAGAGGTTATGGCAACCAAGGGGTCATGACAAAACACCTGTCCTGCAGTCAAGATGCAGTCTGAGGAAACTCACCAGGAAGCTGACAAAACTGGCCCCAAAGCTCATCAGTGGACTGTGAGTCCTGAAGAGAAAGGACAACATAGAGTTCATTTTATTTATTTTATTTCACCTTTATTTAACCAGGTAGGCTAGTTGAGAACAAGTTCTAATTTACAACTGCGACCTGGCCAAGATAAAGCAAAGCAGTGCAACACAAACAACAACACAGAGTTACACATGGAATAAACAAACATACAGTCAATAATACAATAAAAAAAGTCTATATACAGTGTGTGCAAATGAGGTAGGATAACGGAGGTAAGGCAATAAATTGGCCATAGTGGCGAAATAATTACAATATAGCAATTAAACACTGGAGTGATAGATGTGCATTAGATGAGTGTACAAGTAGAGATACTCGGTTGCAAAGGAGCAAAATAAATAAAATAGATAACAGTATGGGGATGAGGTAGTTGGATAGGCTAATTACAGATGGGCTATGTACAGGTGCAGTGATCTATGAGCTGCTCTGACAGCTGGTGCTTAATAAAGCTAGTGAGGGAGATATGAGTCTCCAGCTTCAGTGATTTTTGTAGTTCGTTCCAGTCATTTGCAGCAGAGAACTGGAAGGAAAGGCGGCCAAAGGAGGAATTGGCTTTGGGGGTAACCAGTGAAATATACCTGCTGGAGCGCGTGCTATGGGTGGGTGCTGCTATGGAAGGGAGCGATAGACACAGAAGCTGCATTTAGACAGGCAGCCCAATTCTGAAAATTATTTGATGTGAAAAGATCTGTTGACCAATTAGTGGGGGGAAAAAATCTGAATTTGGCTGCCTGTGTAAACGCAGCCAGAGAGACTTACTTCTGCCTCATACCGAACATAATTCAATAAAGCAGAGAAAAGATAACCAGTGACACTTGAGTATCGACTAGGTAAAGGTTGTTACTAATGATAACTAACTAAAGGTAACAATATCATAATTGATTATCAATAATCATTACTGAAATTGTTATAACAATAACCATGCACATCTTCGCCACTACTAAGAACCAGATCTGTTTCACACATAGTGCTTTACAGAGAGACATTCAGTCCGTTCCCCTGTCTCAACATCATCAGCGACTCATGGAGGGAGAAAGGCTTGATTAACCAGAAAGCTAAAATTAGCACAGTAAGTGTCATTTTCTCCCGTTGGCACAAACAGAGCTGGATTGCAGTGAGTGCAGTGTACTACCCTTCCATTTCTCAGTCACCATTATCCATTCAACTGTTGTTTGGAATGTCAGGGCCAGGCTGGAGTGCAGAGACTACTATTTAATTTCTTGTTTTGGGGTTAGGCTATGAATGGGGATAGTTTCAAGAGACAAGGATAGATTTACATTTAGACTCAAATGTAGATTTTCAATATGTTAAACCAACTCAGTAGCATTAATCTGCAGATTTAAGAGGAAATAGCGGGTAAAGCAAATAATACATAATCATAGCCACAGGTGCAAACATAATTTAAAGGACAATTATGCCTAACCATGGTCATACCCTGTTTGGCACCAGTGAGTTCTGCCAAAGAGAACAATAATGGCCTTTGTGTTGGACTTGGTCAGTGTGTTTGGGGAATTACTGATGGCCACTGTGTTACGTCCTGATCATAGAGAGCCTTTATTTTCTATGGTGGAGTAGGTCAGGGCGTGACTGCGGGGGTTTCTAATTTATTATTTCTATGTGGAGTTCTAGGTTTAATTTTCTATGTTGGTGATTTGTATGATTCACAATTAGAGGCAGCTGGTAATCGTTGTCTCTAATTGGGGATCATATTTAAGTAGTGTTTGTTCCCACCTGTGTTTGTGGGATATTGAATTTTGTATTTTGAGTTAGTGTATGTGTCACTGTTTGTTTTGTTGTTTTTGCTAAGTTTCACTATTAATAAATTATGTGGAACTCAACATTCGCTGCTCCTTGGTCCGTCTCTACAAACAGCCGTGACACACTGAGACTATAATGCTGTAATGGTACCGGAGCCTTGTATAGGCCTAGAATGTAAATTACTGGAAGGCTCTGACGGATACCGACTCTAAGGAAATATGCTGAGCTCTGATGTTTTATCAATATTTCTGTCCAACCTTCAATTTGCCGGGGGGTAAATTTGTATTAACTACCATGGAAATCCTTAACAATGCCTCAAGGTGATCATGCAGAGCTATCTGTCATGATTGCATAGGTAAAGAAATATGATGCACCTATACCTACATACTGTAGGATCAGTGATCACCTCAAGTTGGGAGGGTTATTACAAGTATTTGAACAGGGCCTTGAAAACAGGTTGGTACAGTTAATCTGATGTTTGAGCACACAAAGGCACACCCTTTAAATTAATCACCTGTGCAATTCAAATAATTATGTAGACTAATACAGGGTTTCCCAAACTCGGTCCTGGGTGCAAGTTTAGTTTTTTCCCCTAGGACTACTCAGCTTATTCAAATAACCAAAGCTTGATGATGAGTTGGTTATTTGAATGAGCGCTGTAGCGCTAGGGCAAAAACCAAAACCAAAACCAAAACGGGGGGGCGAGTTTGGGAAAGTCTGGACGAATAGGCCTGCTGTGGGCAATGATATCTGATGATCAAATATTACTATAGGCTACATTTTATGAAATTATGAAGAGCAGGAAAACTATCTCACCTGTATTTTCTGAAAAGCTCGTCGCTCTCCTTGAATCCGTTGTTAAGAAGCATGTTGATACCTTGAAGAGCGAGCTCAGCGTCGTCTATGTGCTCAGCTTTCTCCTCTACCTGCTGCTGCTTGGACTGCTCTGGGCCCGCCATTGTTTATGCCTGTCGTCTGCTGAATATAATGAATCAATTCAACACAGGCCAAAATGTGGTTTCAAAATGATTCTTCCCCGTAGACTATCCCACATTGGTTATTGATGATGGGACTGAGCCGACATATCCTTGCAAATGAGGTAAGAGACGCGTCTTTTCGGGCAAAATTCTGAAGCTGTAACACCGGTAAATTACTAATCGGCGCGCATCCAAGGTTCGTCCAAATGCACCAAAGGCACTATTTACATGCTATTTCTATGATTAAACTAGGTGTACATTCATCCAGACGTTTTGCTGTCTTGTCTGCCGCACGCTATGGTCGTCGTCAGTCGAAAAAATGGTTGTCGTCATAACGTAGGCTATAGCTTTGGGCTAGGTATGTATAGGCTCTGGGAGGTTCCAAAGATGAAACCTGCTGTGGCAAATCAGCATCCTGCCATTGCACCGTCTGCTAGCCCTGCCAGCGACTGCTTCCCATTTCCTCTCATCAGTACCTTTTCCAAATATGTCCTGCTCTGCCTCCAGAGTCCAGTCCTCAGAGCAGATTTGACGACAGCAACAACCTTTCACCTCACAGCCAGCCAATACGCGCGCACTTGGCTGCGAGCTTCAGAACAACAGCAGTGCACTGTCACATTAGAGCAGACGCCTACAAACCTCATCGTTGAAAGGAAAAAATGTCATATTTAGCAAGAAGGCATGCAGCTTGCAGAAACTAGGAAAGATATCTTCAGCATAATGTTCAAACGTGCATAACTTCAGTTTATTTCAATTCCCAGGCTTGAGTTTAGAGTAAGATATGTAATAAAATATATATATACAGTATATATATATAGCCACCTTTCTCCCAGAATTGCAAGCACAGACTGGTGCTGGTGTGATGTGCAGTGAGGTATGTGACAAGGGTGTATCCCCAACTAGGAGAATAATAAACCAACTGAAAGGGATCCAGTATATTGAAGCATTTCATTATGTTTTATATGATGTGCAAGATGTAGATGAAGACAGAGTGGAGAGAGAGAGAGAGGATGTTGTCTGGACTCTGCAGTCCATGGTCACAGTATGAGCTAAGCCCAGACGTGCATTAGACACACATTTTTGCACCCTGCATGAATAAAGGATGTGTGCCATGCCAGGGGGTCCTAGCTTTGTGCAGAACTAACCTCAGTAGACTGTTGCAGTCAGCCTGGGAGGAGAGCCTAGAACCCCATAATAACATCTTCTCACTCCTAGTATTAATGATGACTACATGGCATGCCAATGGGAGTAGTCCAATCATAATATTGGCAAAATTGTTCAGGTGTTAAGTTTGGTATTCCTTTTATTGGATTTGACAAGCATTTGGTTAAACCTTAACTTTTAGTATATTGAAACGAATTGTGCAATTGCAGTTAAATTTTTACAGCAGCAACCCACTGGACACAAAAATCAATTCACGTCTATTCCACATTGGTAATTTCATTGAAATGAAAACTGTAGACTGATCAACGTGAGACATGGTTTTTGAAATAATATCAATTATATTTTAGCCTCACTAGGGATAACATTTGTGTGCCAGCTCATCTTGAGAGGTATTTCTTCCTGTTAATTCATAGAATACATCAAAGTCACTGTCACTGTAATTTAAAAGGTGTGAATGTTCAATTCATGAAACACTTTGAAAACATTGCCTTAAACCCCAACAGTGTGAATTACCTTGCAAAGCCAACAACACAGTTATAAGAGCACTGCAGTGCCCTCCAGTGGTATAATTTGCACATGAAGAGGTGAGTGTCTATCTATTACACATATTTGCAGCCGTTTACCGCTGAGTCATAGACAGATAATCTCAGTGGTTCAGCGAATTAGGTAATCTGGGGCAACACTCATTGATTTCATCCCGTTAGTCTGCTGGGCATTCATTGACGTTCACAGGGCCGACCACACTGGAGGCTGTCTTAAAAACAACAGGCTTTTTATTGACCTTTATGTTCCGCAAGCAGCCAACAAACGAAGAAGAGACTGGCACTCCTTTATGCTTTGATGTGCCTGTATAGGGGGGAAAGCATTAAAGTCATATTCATGTGTTTATAGAACTGTCAGAAGCTGTTCATCAAGGTTTGACATGCTCTACCAATTTTTGGAAAGTGTTTTGATTCAGAGAGGATTTTTTAATGAGATGCAATGGGTAGTGTTGCTGAATGAATTTACCGGACATGCCACCAATGTAGAAGGAATCCTTAGTCATTGTGTAGGAGGAGTGGGAAGGCCCGACCGTACGCTGAGACTCTGAGTCCACGTTCAGTTGGACTACATTGTTCTGTTTGGACACTGAGGAATACAGTAGATGGACTGGCTATTAGAAGATCCTTCCAAGTCCTTGTAAAAAATATGCTGGTTTAAATGTATCTGTACTGTATGAGGATGAATCAATGGTTGATGTGAGAGGGATATGTACCTGCAATAACATGGAATGTGCCATCACACAGGTTTTGTTGAGGTGTCACAGATGCACTGTAGTCACCTAACCCATCATTCACGTGGACCTCCACCTGAGATTCAGAGCAAAAATTATATTCCAAAGTTTTCCACACATTTCAATATACTTCAGGCTACACTGTATCCAACTCCACAGTCCCATATACAGTGGGGAGAACAAGTATTTGATACACTGACAATTTTGCAGGTTTTCCTACTTACAAAGCATGTAGAGGTCTGTAATTTTTATCATAGGTACACTTCAACTGTGAGAGAAGGAATCTAAAACAAAAATCCAGAAAATCACATTGTATGATTTTTAAGTAATTAATTTGCATTTTATTGCATGACATAAGTATTTGATACATCAGAAAAGCAGAACTGAATATTTGGTACAGAAACCTTTGTTTGCAATTACAGAGATCATACGTTTCCTGTAGTTCTTGACCAGGTTTGCACACACTGCAGCAGGGATTTTGGCCCACTCCTCCATACAGACCTTCTCCAGATCCTTCAGGTTTCGGGGCTGTCGCTGGGCAATACGGACTTTCGGCTCCCTCCAAAGATTTTCTATTGGGTTCAGGTCTGGAGACTGGCTAGGCCACTCCAGGACCTTGAGATGCTTCTTACGGAGCCACTCCTTAGTTGCCCTGGCTGTGTGTTTCGGGTCGTTGTCATGCTGGAAGACCGAGCCACGACCCATCTTCAATGCTCTTACTGAGGGAAGGAGGTTGTTGGTCAAGATCTCGCGATACATGGCCCCATCCATCCTCCCCTCAATACGGTGCAGTCGTCCTGTCCCCTTTGCAGAAAAGCATCCCCAAAGAATGATGTTTCCACCTCCATGCTTCACGGTTGGGATGGTGTTCTTGGGGTTGTACTCATCCTTCTATTCCTCCAAACACGGCGAGTGGAGTTTAGAGCAAAAAGCTCTATTTTTGTCTCATCAGACCACATGACCTTCTCCCATTCCTCCTCTGGATCATCCAGATGGTCATTGGCAAACTTCAGACGGGCCTGGACATGCGCTGGCTTGAGCAGGGGGACCTTGCGTGCGCTGCAGGATTTTAATCCATGACGGCGTAGTGTGTTACTAATGGTTTTCTTTGAGACTGTGGTCCCAGCTCTCTTCAGGTCATTGACCAGGTCCTGCCGTGTAGTTCTGGGCTGATCCCTCACATTCCTCATGATCATTGATGCCCCACGAGGTGAGATCTTGCATGGAGCCCCAGACCGAGGGTGATTGACCGTCATCTTGAACTTCTTCCATTTTCTAATAATTGTGCCAACAGTTGTTGCCTTCTCACCAAGCTGCTTGGCTATTGTCCTGTAGCCCATCCCAGCCTTGTACAGGTCTACAATTTATCCCTGATGTCCTTACACAGCTCTCTGGTCTTGGCCATTGTGGAGAGGTTGGAGTCTGTTTGATTGAGTGTGTGGACAGGTGTCTTTTATACAGGTAATGAGTTCAAACAGGTGCAGTTAATACAGGTAATGAGTGGAGAACAGGAGGGCTTCTTAAAGAAAAACTAACAGGTCTGTGAGAGCCGGAATTCTTACTGGTTGGTAGGTGATCAAATACTTATGTCATGCAATAAAATGCAAATTAATTACTTAAAAATCATACAATGTGATTTTCTGGATTTTTGTTTTAGATTCCGTCTCTCACAGTTGAAGTGTACCTATGATAAAAATGACAGACCTCTACATGCTTTGTAAGTAGGAAAACCTGCAAAATCGGCAGTGTATCAAATACTTGTTCTCCCCACTGTACATGTTGATGAGGTTTAAAAGAACCTTGTTTTTCCTCATGAAGACACTTAAGCTGTTCCTACGACGACCCCTGGCATGGAAGAGGAGGCCTGTAGTGTTCCGTGGACGAGCCTCAAAGGTCAGCTCAAAACGGGAGCCCACAGTAAAGAACTTATCTAAAACACAAAGTATCTTTGTCAGAGTTACTGGATGAATGAGATGATTAGTTTTAAGCAATAATGCTCACAACTAAGACACCACAATTGTAGTATTTTTTGTTATGACTATATAAAGTCCACACCTAAGACCACATGCCCTGTGCCAGCAAAGTATGCCCCCGTCTCTGTTGCCCCATCAAAGCAGGGCGGGGCCCCGTGATTGGCGGCTGGTTCACCAACCAGAACATTGTACACTTTGAAATGGCGTATACAGCCAATCACACTCTTCTTGGGAAGAGAGCCACCCTGAGAGAGATACAGATGGACATAATTTTAAAACCAAGCACACATTTTCCAGGATGTAAATATAGATGTCATAGTAAATATGGCAGTTATGCACCAGATACAAACCTACAGGAGAATCACAATCCCACCCTCACATTGTGTTGTGTCTGGTTTGTTTAGACGCCGTTACAGTCTGTGTCTGCTTGCTTACCTGACCCCAAGAGGTTTTGGAGGCAGGGTCACTGCCCAGATAGACCGGGTTCTGCAGGGCTAAGGAGGAACCCTCCTCTGCAGGTAGAATACCATCAGGCACACGGAAACCATCCACGACCAGGTGGAAAGTGTTCTTCTCCACACTGACCATTACCTGCACACACACAGGCAGGCGCTGATCAGCTGCTTTACACTTATAAATCTCTCAGCTGTGGCTGTGAGGTACAGTGTACATTTTGCACTATTTAGAATGACCTGAAACTAACAATGATTATTATGACTTCATTTAATTATCCTAATATTGAGACCTGATATCTCAACAGTTATTAGACAGCTTACTGTATGCCATCTTCCATCGTTGCTCTTTTTCTTGTTGTGGATGACTCTGTCCTTCCCCAGTGAGAGTTTGATCTTGCCGTTGGTCATGTACAGAGAGACTTGGGAGATGTCCCCGTTCCCTGAGACATGGAGCAACAGCCCCTCAGATGACCTGGTTCTGATCTCCAGGGAGAAGTGAGGCCTAGCAAGAGGAACAAGCAAGCCACAGATTTAGAATTGGATTGTCTGTTTTCATAGGTCTTATAACGGTTAAATAATAGAAAAATAAATGTGCAGAGAATGTTTTTTTTAATGGAATGTGGATACGAGGACCAGCATTTGACCTGCTGTACCTGAAATTAAGTTCTTCAGGTGCGATGATGTAACTGAGCCAACTAGCAGCCCCAGTTAGCTGGTATGCCTGGGGGTCAGACACTTTGGGCAGTCTGCACTCAGTATGCACAGCACCAGATCTCTTCAGCCAGATAGAGGGGGGTGGGGGAGAGGATACACATTAGTAATGAACCAATACTGTAATACTTTACCTTAAGTTGCTCTATTCTTGTGTAGTTACTTTGTAATTACTGTATTATACGATTGTATTATTTTAGACGTTTGTGCTGGAAGACCAAACCAAAGTTACACCCCTGTCGCTTGAGTGAGAGCCTAAAACTTTACAGGAAAATGAAAAGAGCCAACATATCCCTTACTGCATACTTTTACCATGAATAGCCTGATGGTTAACATACTCTTGAATCAACTTTGGGAAATATTCCCATACTCACTGGTTTGAGTTTCTTGGGCCTCTCTTGAAGGCTTGCTGGCTCCCATATGGCCTGAGGAGGGGGCTGTAGTCTGCACATCCCCAGGATCACATCTCCCTTCTGGGTGAATGAGCTGAAGTCAGCAGGAATAAAGCTTTCTTCAGGCCTGTGTCAGAGCACAAACAGATAGAATGACAAAAAGAACATCATCAGTTATTTTTACTTTCCACAACTGACTTAATTAATTAGAGAAAACACTGTAGCTAATAATAATTTAAACACATTTACATTTCTTTCTTTTTTTAAAACATTTTAGTCATTTAGCAGACGCTCTTATCCAGAGTGACTTACAGTCTGTGCATTGATCTTAACTTAGCTAGATGAGACAACCACATATCTCAGTCGTAGTAAGGACATTTTTCCTCAAATTGTCACGAATTGGAATGACCACAATGTTGAATCATAATATCACCTCATAGAAGTTGACTTTTTCACATGTTTTACCGTTATAACTATAGTGTTGCATTTTAGAATCAGACCTCCTGATATGAAGGTTAGCCAGGCAGCCCCTGAAGGTCTCTCCTCCCAACACAACCTGCTGTTCATTGGGCTTGTCTTGGGGGGAGGTTTGATGCTGACCCAAATCACCGTTATCAACCCTCAACTCCAATCTGAGGAAATCACAGCGCTTTTGTTATGTCTGTCTGTGGGTGTGTGGAACAAACCAACAATAACATTGTAGAGTTTATTTCAATTTCAGATGAGAAACATCTCTGCACAGCTTGACCAATGAAAATAAAAATGCCTTACTGTGTGCCATTCCTTAATGCAGTCAAGTAGTGCCATCTTCCATCGTTGTATGTCTTGGTAGACTTCAAGGCATTTTCATCAAAGTTAAACATCACATAGCCATCAACCAATGAGAGCTGGTATCCATGACGCTGATCGATAAAGAAATGGTGTGATGATATTGTTTACAAAAAGTGTATAATTCTAAAACAAAACTGTTAAATTCATTTTGATAACTCATTTTTATCCTTTTACTAGTGTTTAAGGTTAAAATATGACACACGGAGAGCAACCATTATTGAATAGTGGACTGACCTCTTCGCTGGTCCTGAGAAGAACACCTTTATTCTCCATGGTCCTGAACCCCAAAGAAACCATGGCCGCAGGGGTGGTCCAGAAATCCTGTGGGTCCACTGAGAGGGAGCCACCAGGGTGGAAAGTAGCTTCACGAACACCCTGAAAAGAAAATACACTGTACATGAAAATTCTAGAACTAGAACATCCTCCACATTGTGCAGTCTGAAATGTATTTACAAAATAAGAGACGGTTTACCAAAAGCGAGGTTGGGCATCCAACACTGACACCAATTGTCGTGTTAAACTCAATCTCCTTAGATTGTAAAATCACATTATCTATACATCCTCTGAATGGTGGGGTTGTGACATTATCTCTGAAAGAAAAGACATGACATGGATAATTGTATAATTGACATTCCAGGAAAATGCATGTATCCCTTGCAAGAGATGACAGAAAGCCTATTTACAGAGTTTGTACCTTTCTCTTAATGACGCTGGTAGACCCCCAATGTAGAAATGTTTGAAACCTTCCATGATGTTGTCTATTTTGACAATCTCAGTTGGTACTCCAGCCACATGTACTTTAAATGTTGTATCCATGACTATTACAAATTGTTCATTCTAAGAGAGAAAGCAGAACTTTAAAAAAAGTTTATGCAGATAAAACTAAACCGTACAGTAAGTCCCTGACACTATCTTACATTGAGTGAAACTTTTCTAGTACTCTTGGCATTGAGGACTTGGGTGCCGTGTCTTCCCTGCAGCACAACATACCCTCTCTCCACAGTAACACTAGTGTACGAATCCTGTGAAATACAACAAACATATTTATGAAGACATTGCTCTACACACACCAACCATAAAATCTCAATAAGGACTACATTTATTCATGTCCAACTGCAATACATTGCTGTTCCTGTATCTACTTGATGAAATTGTAAGCTTGATTGATTACACGACTTACAATGTAAACCAGGTATTTAATTAATTTACTTGAACTAATTATTCAATCGTTTCTGTGTGTGATTCTGAATTAATATTTTTAACTGATATCAGATATATGAATGGACAAAATATACATACCTCATTTCCTTTATAAAACAGTAATGCATTCTCCACCTGGCTGTTTGTGTGGAACTTGAGCACTCCTCTTTTCGGGGTTTCAATTTCTTTAATGGCCGTAACCAAACCGTAACCAGTGCCGTCAAAATAATAAGGCACTGTTGACTGTAGACTAACACTAACCCTGAAAGAAGGAAGGAATTGCATGATACATTCTGACACTGAAGCAGAAAGATGTTTTTTCATGTATGGTCATGGTACAGAGCATAACAGGCTAAATGAGAAAATGTGGACAGCATTCACCATTCCGTACAGTATGGCATCTTTTATAGATTTATAATCAAGGTGATGGTCCCTTTTGTTGGTTCTTACTTTATATAGGACTGTTTGTCTACGTTGATGGCATTCTTGAAGTTGTACAGACTAAAGAATTGATCATTGATAGTAGACAGTTTGATGGCTCCACAGTATTTGGGGTAGCGCAGCTCCACTGGAGGCTAATGAGAGAAGGGCATAATGAAATAAAACAATACTTGAATAGGGAGAATAAGACTGGTCTGGTCCCGCTGATGTCTACAGTGTACTTCTGTATTCAACAATCAACAATGAGCATGATGCAGAAGCACAGAACACCTGGGAGGCAAAGGGATAGAGGAATGTAATTACAGTGAAGGCATCAGGATAACCGCCTACGTAGAAGACCACACTGTTGGTGTCCAGGTTGAGGAGGCCAACTGTCGTGTTGGGCCGGTTACTCTCCTTAGAAACTTCGACAGACTGTGATGGGAACCTGTGTGTGAGACTGAGCTCAGCATCTTGGTAAACTCTAGAGAAATAGGAGACAAACACAGTGGGGATTACAAGGGAGCTGTTTCCATCATGGGCAAACTGTCCCATGTCATCAAGTTAGTATGCAATCCAGAACAATTCCTCAGAGGTGTACCTGTTAAAGACGACCTTGTCAAAAACAGTGGAGTTCACTTTGGTTCTGGTTATGTGGTCGGTGTTCAACTCATGTACGACTCCACCCAGCTTGTATACACAGCGGAGAGTGTTATTCTTTACAGCCATTCCAATGAAGTCTTTGGATGACTGGAACGGGGGAAACAAGCCATAAATTAAAAGTTAAAAAAATACTGAGCATCTTCGATACAAAATGTATCAAAATAGTTAGGGAATCAATTGAAATTCCAAGATTAACGCTCTAGGATATTATGACTACACTATTTACTCAGATGGCACACTTACGTCCTTGTTGCCGAGATAGAGCACAAAGAGGTTTCTGTCATCCTGTGTGTTCTGTCTGCGCCTACGGCTGCGGTCCCCCCTAGTGGGCTTGGTCTCCTGGCGGTTGAGAAGAAGTTCAGCAGCTGTAAACGCCTTCAAATCCTCAACATTGGTGGGGGGGCGGAGCTCAATGTGACCCTTCCCATTGAAGGTCATGCCGATAGAGAGCTGGGGAGACACCAAGAGAGGAATAATGGACATTCAATATGACAGACAGCCAGGTACAGCCAGTCTAAAAGACCTAAGAAAAACAGTGTAATGGTTGGAGTGATCACGTTTGGTCAAGAAAGGACAAAATGTAAGGACTAAGGTTCACAGGAAAACAATCAAAATAGAATGAAGAATCTATAGTGTTTTAGGTTAGATGTGGTGTCACCCTTTTGACAATGTCTCTGGCCTCCTCTATCACGTCCTTGATTCTCCTGATGCTGTCTGTCATACTGACACTAGGAGGAGCCTGGGAGCACAGGTTTTGCACCCTGCTGAGGGTGTCTTCCAAAGTAGGCCATGTCTCGTTCAATTTCTTCACTGTACCAGTCAGGAGAGAAAGAAAAACAGCTCCAACCAACTACTTTCTTTTCACTTTCCCTTTGTATCATTAATTCAAATTCAATTCAAGAATCTGAAGTTGGATTTGAATTTACAGAGTAGAGGCAGAGTTTAGATTAGAATTAGAGGACGGTTCATTTCAATACCATGACAGGATATATGTACTGTGTGTCTGACATGAGTACTTACATTCATTGCCAGCCTCATCGAGCACACTGCCAATGTTTGAACTGACATTAGGAAGCCTTATATGTCCCAAGCTGATATTATTTAGTCTGTCTGTTACGTCATTGACTGTGTTATTGGCAGCGTTGACAGTTGCTTTGGCAGAGTCTATGAGCTTCCCAATGTCATCTGAAACACAAACAAATAGTGTACGTGAATAACATAAGTATGGTCATGTTGTGGCACAGAATGTGTAAACTGTCTTTCTCATCGATTCCATGGTGTGTTATTAAAACACAAGCATAATCTTTCATCTTGTATACACAAACCTCTTTGAATCTCTTTAAGATTCTCTGTAACTGCAAGAGCATCTTTTCTCAGCATCTCTCTTTTGTTCTTGGTCTGACCAACACGTTGCTTGTGGTTGTCAACTTTGGCTGAGGTCTCTGTGTGTACATTTTTTTTGGGGGGGGATAAGTGGTAATATATGATAAGATAATATCAGAAGGAGATATAAAAGGAGACAACGGAATGTGTTTTATCGAGGGTATACAGTATACTGCAGTGTGTTTTGGCCTCCAACAAAACCGTTAACAAGTTCAAAGTGCATAGCTTTCTTCAACATCATAAAACAAAGCCTTTGCCTCATATAATGTCCTGGAAGGATTGAGAAGGGGTCAATAACATGATACATTCTTGTTTCTATTGTAGCTTTAGTGTCGTTAGAAAAGCAAATATTGGGATGATTATTACACCTCTGAGGTCCTTCTCAGCATTCATGGCCTCGGTCAGTAAGCTACTTGCATTATGCTTTAGTTCCTCAGACCTGTTGGTCAGACCTTGCTCCTCCACATCCTGAAACATATAAAAGTTACTGGAGATATGTGAAATACTTATTGATTGTATGTTAACTGTATTTTCAATGTTGTTGTGAATTTGAAGTTAACGGTGGCTGTAGCATCCAGACCAGTATAATAATCACCTTCAGAGCTTTGTCGGATGCCTCTTTGGATTGGTTGGCCTCCATCTCTGCCTCTTCAATGGCTTTTATGATGCTGCTGTAGGCTCTGATGCTTTCTGAGGCATGCTGCAGGTCAGAGCTGTTGGTGGCATTATGCACTGCCCTGCAATAACAAGGAATACAGTGCTCACAGTGGCCCATACTAGCCAATAAAGACACGAACACACAAAGGTATAAAGAAGTAGGCCCCCAACCTAATGACCTTACTCTGTCAACCTACATGTGTAGTTCCATTGCCAGTCTGTTTAGTTCCTCTGCATGCTCCTCTGCCATGACGACAATGCCCTCCTTCTGTTTTGCTTTAGCGATATCATTCAGCCTCTTGGTTAGATTGGGCTTGGCTCCGTCTATCTCGGCTGCAAGGTGCTCGTATTCCTGAAAGATTTAAATTATATTTTGAATGCCTCCTTCACAACAAGAGAGATAGGAATTTCCACTGGAAACGATTTGAATTCATCTGCTTCATACCTTTTTCATCTCCTTCATCATTTCCACAAGGCCTGTGATATTCTTCAGTTTATCTTTGGTCATATTCATTTCAGGAAGCACTGAATCACGTTTCCTCTCCAGCTCACCTCTTAGTTGCTAGAAAATGTACATATAGAGAGAAAACAGTGATTACCCCTTGTCAAACACAGAAACTTGAGACATGATTTGGTATTTGTCATGTTCAGAAAAAGGAGAGAACATTTTTTGTATTGTATCTGAGATCTACAACATATTTAATAGATTTTACACCTCAGTGTTTGACATTACCGTCAGGATTCTTAGGAAGTCAGTACTGTTGAAGTTGAGGCTCCGTGTCCTGTTAACCATATTGTTTGCTTCTGCCACAGCCGCTGCCAGATCACTCAACGCAGAGACCGACGTCATCAGGGACTCTGCCGTCTCATTGGCTACAGCCTGGTTGTCATCTAATGGAGCTGCCACATTGTTCTTGATGAAGTCCAAGACTGAGAGAGACACATGCATTACACTTTGCATTGTGAATCATATCTATCATACACAGTGAGTCAAGAATTTGTGTCATATTGATAATGTATAACATTTATTATTCAATAGTGTGATCATTTAAGTGCTGCCCTGTACTTTAAGTGACTATAGACTAAGCCAAAAGCCCCCTGTCTCACGTTTGTGAGCGTCCTCTTGCTCCCTGGCAGCCGTCACTGTCTGGTTACTGCAGCCAAGCTGTCTCATCTCCTTCACCATGCGCTGCACCACCTTCATCATCCTGGCTACCTCCTCCACTCCCACAGTGATGTTGGTTACACTAGAATTAGCCTCACTCAGCTGTTGAAGGAGATCTGAGAGGGAAAAAAGAGAGGTGGGGATTATCATGACAATGACGTTGTCACGCCCTGACCTTAGAGATCCTGTTTATGTCTCTATTTTGGTTTGGTCGGAGTGTGAGTTGGGGTGGGTATTCTATATTCCATTATTTGTATTTCTATGTTTTGGCCGGATAGGGTTCTCAATCAGGGACAGCTGATTCTCTGATTGAGAACCATACTTAGGTACCCCTTTTTTCCACCTGTCTTTGTGGGAAGTTGTCTTTGTTTGTTGGCACTATAGCCTTTAGCTTCACGGTTGTTTTTTCATTTGTTGTTTTGTTGGAGTCATTTTTTATAATAAAATAAAATGTACGCTCACCACGCTGCACCTTGGTCCACTTCCTTCAACAGCCGTGACAGACGTATCATTATATTATCATATTAAAACACTTTCAATAACAGTTTACCTTCTATATTCATTAGAAGATCTTGAGCTTCAGGGATAAAATCCTCGGCTCTCTGTTTGGTTTGGATCACTTTCACCAAGACATTCTCAGCATCTGAGAGAGAGTAACTTGCCTAGAGAGAGTAAGATCACACAAGTAAAAAGGATATAGTTTTTCTGGAAAATAACGGATTACATCTGACATCTGATTATGGATAGCAGGCCTCAGACACCTTGTCTTCCAGTAGGCTTATGTCCTGACCCAGACTCATAACTTCTGCTTCCAGCAGATTGACCTTTGGGCCCTGAGCATCCACAGTAGTGCTGTACCTTCCAACCAGAGCCTGCAAGAGTATACCAGAGGGGAGTGATCATCTTGTTAAATTGTGTACATTATACACCATTTGGTGTTCAATATAGAGCGCCTCAGTAAGACCGTGTTAAATTACCTTTGTTTCATTAATGGCACCTTCCAGCTGGTTAAGGTTGGCTGGTGAGCTGTTGGAACCAATGCCCTGAAGCTGCTGCCTTAGCAATTCCAGCCCATCATCCATATTTTCCAAATCATTCAGTAAGGCCTGAGTACAGCTGTCACACTCTGACCACAAAGAGAGGAAGAGCAGATCGTTTAGTTAGGTCTAATAGGATGAGAGGAAATGCAATATGAATCATGCTGGCAATAACGGACAATAGCTCACTATACAGTGGGAATGTGTATTACTGTGTGCTTCACAAACCTATGCATTGGTCATCTGTGCCGGGATCATCAGGCTTCTTACACTCTAGAGACAGAAGACACAGTGAGCAACAGTTACACCAAATCTACAATAAGACAAACTATTATCAGCATGACATTTCTTGCAGGCATTTCTTCAATCTATAGCCTATAGCTTTATCGTTATATAGGAGGCATCCTGTTTTAATTCATAGATCATTTTCTCTATTCTTGTACGGCTGAAGTGGGTCCTGAGCTTACTTCCAGTCAGATGGTCACAGGTACTGGTAGCATCACAGTGGCATCGCTGGCACCTGCCTCCATATATCATTGGGTTACCATAGTAATCAGGGGCACACCTGCCAGATTGGAGGAGGAAGAGGAGAGGAAAGTTATAGACTTGTTTTAAATACTTTTACGGTAAGATGACATTGACATTTTTATATGTACTGTAAAAAGCACATAAACACACCTCTCACATCTGGTTCCAGTGTAGCCAGGTTTGCACAAACATTCGATTTCATTTGCACCAATATCCAGACATGCTACTGCAAAACTACACAAAGAGAAAAAAATGCTTTTGAGTACCAAATAGTAATTATATGTTTTCATCCAATATTTTATCTGGGGAACGTAAAACCAAGTGTGCTCACATAGCTACCTGTACATTGACAGAGTGTATGGACATATAGAAACTGACTTGTTGGCTCTGAAGGGACATGGACACCCACGACAGGTCTTTTGGGCAGCATTGCCGTAGTAACCTTCCTTGCAGCGCTCACATCGATCCCCATCAGTATTGTACTGACAGTTCTGGAAAATAAAGTGTCCTCTCTGTTTATGACTGAAGCAGGCTTGTGGAATGTTAGGGGTATGGTTCATGATGTCATAGCACAGTACTGAGAGTTAGTCAAGTCTGGCATAAAAACGAATCTGTGGATATGACTTATATCCATCTGGATCAGCATGGGTTAGAAAAAGTGCATATGTTTACCTAACTGGTGAGTCAGGAGGAACCTATCCTGCTATGTGTGTGTGCGTATGTACTCCACTGGGTACAGACATCATTTCAAGGTCTAGTTTTGATTTACATTTAGTTGAGTTGTCAACTAACGTGAATTCAATTTGATATCAACAAAAAAATTCACCATGTCATTGGATTTAGGTTAAAAGGTGGGTGAAAAAAAAGACGAAATTCCTTTACGTTGATTCAACATCATCACATTGGATTTTGTTGTTGAAATGGCGTGGGAAAAAAGTTGATTTAACCTGTTTTTGCCCAGTGGGACCAATTAAGGCTGCTGTGTGTGCTGCAGCACCCCTGATAAATCACTTTTTTTATAGACACAGAGAGAGAGAAACCCACCAGACATCTCCCTGTTTGCTCGTCACATTCATTAGACAGGCTGTTACAGTTGCAGGGTACACACTGGCCCCTATGAGGCCCTGTCCTCTCTCTGTAGTATCCAGGGCCACACCTCTGTATGGAGGGGAAAAGTCAGATTAGGTAAGGCAGCCTTTTGATTGCAAAAGTGTCTTATCAAAAAAGTTAAAATAGAAAATATAGATCCGTTTTAGTCAATAATAACAGTACTATAGTGCTACGTGTTTCGGCCCATCCTGGACTTCTTATTTAGCACATTCTTCAAGTGAAGAAGGCTTGGACTGGCAGAAAAAAAAGAAAAAAGAAAGAAAGGTAAAACAAGACCCTAGTCAGGAGGACATACACTGTTAATCTGCTATCTTGCTATCCATAATAATTAATTAAATGTAAATATGGACCTGCAAAGCAACCCATTTTGTGTAAGTTGCTCAGACACATTTGTGTTGTGAAAATTCCAGAGATTTCAATACAAAACCATTGCTTGTTTGAGTTGTAAATCAAGGTGTGGTATATTCTACCACTAAATCAACACATGAGCAAAGAACAATGGGGAACATTTGAGGACACAAGACCTGGGTTCAAGTACTATTTCATATATTTCAATTACTTTTCAATTAATTTGAAAACAAGTTTTTGGATAACCTGTATTTGAAAAAACAAGTAGTTGAATATTGGAATGCATTTGGAAATACTCAAATACACTGACTCAAATACACTCCCATACATTTAACTCAGGTATTTGAAAATAGTATTTGAAATAAGTATTTGAAAATACTTTCGATTGCAATTTGGTCTACTATTTGTTTTGCTTTCAAATAACCATTACAATACTAAAATAAAAGTATTATTTTGGGATGTGTATTTGAACATAGTCAAATACACAGAAAAAAGTGTTTACAGTGCCTTGAGAAAGTATTAAACTGAGATTTTTTGTCAATGGCCTACACACTGTTGGAAACTGACTTTTTTTTTTTTTTGGTTTGGTCAGGGTGTGATTTGGGTGGGCATTCTATGTTCATTTTCTATGTTTTGTATTTCTTTGGTTTTGGCCGGGTGTGGTTCTCAATCAGAGGCAGCTGTCTATCGTTGTCTCTGATTGAGAACCATACTTAGGTAGCTTTTCCCCACCGATGCTTTGTGGGTAGTTGTTTTCTGTTTTTGTGTCTTCACCAGACAGAACTGTTTCATGTTGTTACATTTTGTTATTTTGTCTCAGTGTTCAGTTTTTTTAATAAATAATCATGAACACTTCCCACGCTGCGCTTTGGTCTACACCTTCTTCATACGACGGCCGTTACAGTGCAATGGTATTTGGCCATAGGGAAAGTAAACAGGGGGCCTGTCCATAAGGGTGGGATAGGAGACACATGCTAGAGCTGATAGATCACAAATTACTGTCCTATAACACTGTCTTATATCTTAATATGTTTTCTATCATTATATTTTATCAATAT
Organism: Salvelinus alpinus; assembly: GCF_045679555.1. Lineage (NCBI taxonomy): Eukaryota > Metazoa > Chordata > Actinopteri > Salmoniformes > Salmonidae > Salvelinus > Salvelinus alpinus. The sequence goes on from NC_092091.1 coordinate 23,951,816, forward strand.
TTTTTATATCATTATATTATCTTAGTATGAATAAATGGCTAATTTCATAGAATAGAAAGAAGTGTTGGCTCTGTGTATGAGAACAGCAATTATGTAGTGGACTGACTCCCTAACCTCAAGGCCTCTCCTGACTGATAAGAAGAACGGTGAGCTCCGTGGAGGAGTGCCAGGGTTCTGGAGTGATAACACCACCTGCCCAGCAACATCCTAGACACAGAAGGGGGGTCTGTTTGGGAAGGAGGTTATAAATATATGTGCTTGTGACTTCATATGTTGTCTTTGCAGCTGTATGCTTTCTCCTGAGTCTTAGAACATAACAACACAATACCCCATAATGTCAAAGTCGAATTATGTTTAATGTTTTATTTTTTACAAATGAATAAGAAATGTAATGCTGAAATGTCTTGAGTCAATAAGTATTCAAATGAGCTTAAGAAGTCGCATAATAAGTTGCATGGACTCACTCTGTTTGCAATAATAGTTTTTAACATGATTTTTAAAATACTAGCTCATCTCTGTACCCTACACATACAATTCTCTGTAAGGTCCATCAGTCAAGCAGTGAATTTCAAACACAGATTCAAGCACAAAGACCAGGGAGGTTTTCAAATGCCTCGCAAAGGGCACATATTGGTAGATATGTAAAAAAACAAAAAAGCAGACATTAAATATCCATTTGAGCATGGTGAAGTTATTAATTACACTTTGGATGGTGTATCAATACACCCAGTCACTACAAAGATGCAGGCGTCCTTCATAACTCAGTTGCCGGAGGGAAACCGCTCAGGGATTTCACCATGAGGCCAATGGCGGCTTTAAAACAGTTACAGAATTGAATGGCTGTGATAGGAGAAGACTGAGGATGGATCAACAACATTGTAGGTACTCCACAATACTAGCCTAGTTGACAAAGTGAAAAGATGGAAGCCTGTACAGAATACAAATATTCCAAAACTTGCAACAAGGCACTAAAGTAATACTGCAAAAAAATGTGGTAAAGCAATTAACTTTTTGACCTGAATAAAAAGTGTTATTGTAACGTCTGCTTCCAACTCACACTCTCAAACACATAGATCCCCTGAACGCAGCTCACTTTCCAGCCCACTTTCCAGCTCACACTCTCAAACACATAGATCCCCTAAACGCAGCTCACTCTCCAGATCCCAATGACCTGAATTCTGAACACCTGTTCACACACCTCTATGTCATTATCACACACTATTTAGTTCAGTTCTTTGCACCCCATCATTGTGAGGTGTTGTTTGTTTTGTGACACACTTCTATTCGGAGCGCTGGTTTTCCCGTAATTTACTCCTCCCGTGTATGATAGTTTTTGCCTGCCTCACTAACGAAGCTTTTTGCCTATTCCCTGCCTGTACTTTAGCCTATTGGATTTCCTGTTATCAACCTATTGCCTGATCTCCCGGACGACGTTACTAACCTTGTCCCTGCCTGTACTGTTGCCTTTTTGGATCCCCTGTGTATGGCCTTCTGCCTGCCCCTGGACCCAGCTACCTGCCTCCTGCTGTGGTCCTTTACAATAAACACCTGCTGTGCCCTGCGCTTGAAACCAGCTCTCTGTCTCCCATTGTGTTCATTACAGTTATGTTTGGGGCAAATCAAATCCAACACATTACTGAGTACCACTCCCAATATTTTCAAGCATAGTGGTGGCTGCATCATGTTATGGGTATGCTTGTAATTGGTTAAGGACTGGAGAGTTTCTCAGGATAAAAAAGGAAATAGAGCTAAGCACAGGCAAAATCCTAGAGAAAAACCTGGTTCACTCTGCCTTCTACCAGACACTGGAAGATTAATTCACCTTTCAGCAGGACAATAACCTAAAACACAAGGCCAAATCTACACTGGAGACATTGAATGTTCTTGGGTAGCCGAATTACAGTTTTATACTTAAATCTGCTGGAAAATCTATGGCAAGACCTGAAAATGGTTGTCTAGCAATGATTAACAACCAGAGCTTGAACAATTTTGAAAAGAATAATGAGCAAATGTTGCACAATCCAGGTGTGGAAATCTCTTAGAGACTTACCCAGAAAGACTGACAGCTGTAATGTCTGCCAAAGGTGATTCTAGCATGTATTGGATGAATACTTATCTAATCAAGACATATTAGTGTTTTATTTTTCATATAATTTTTTTCTAATGTTAAAACGTTTCTTCCACTTTGACATTAAAGAGGATTTTGTGTACATTGTTGACAAAAAATGACAATTAAATCCATTTTAATCCCACTTTGTAACTCAACAAAATTTGTAAAAAGTCAAGGGGGGTGAATACTTCCTGAAGGCACAGTAAATAACAAATACTCAAACACAGCTTCCGTGTCTAGACCAGCCTATTATCACCAGACAGAATGTGTTTGATATTATATTGTAGGATAATGTAATATTGTGTACAGTATGGATCTTTTAAATGCATTATAGTATGTACTGTGTTGTGAATGTACACTACCTTTGAAAAGTTTGGGGTCACTTTGAAATGTTCTTGTTTTTGAAAGAAAAGCTCATTTTTTGTCCGTTAAAATAACATAAAATTGATCAGTAATACAGTGTAGACATTGTTAATGTTGTAAATGACTATTGTAGCTGGAAACGGCAGATTTTTTAATGGAATATCTACATAGGCGTACAGAGGCCCATTATCAGCAACCATCACTCCTGTGTTCCAATTGCACATTGTGTTAGCTAATCCAAGTTTATAATTTTAAAAGGCAAATTTATCATTAGAAAACCCTTTTGCAATTATGTTAGCATAGCTGAAAACTGTTGTTCTGATTAAAGAAGCAATAAAACTGGCCTTCTTTAGACTAGTTGAGTATCTGGAGCATCAGCATTTGTGGGTTTGATTACAGGCTCAAAATGGCCAGAAACAAAGACCTTTCTTCTGAAACTTGTCAGTCTATTCTTGATCTGAGAAATGAAGGCTATTCTATGCGAGAAATTGCCAAGAAACTGAAGATCTCGTACAACGCTGTGTACTACTCCCTTCACAGAAGAGCGCAAACTAGCTCTAACCAGAATGGAAAGAGGAGTGGGAGACCCCGGTGCACAACTGAGCAAGAGGACAAGTACATTAGAGTGTCTAGGTTGAGAAACAGACGCCTCACAAGTCCTCAACTGGCAGCTTCATTAAATAGTATCCGCAAAACACCAGTCTCAACATCAACAGTGAAGAGGCGAGTCTGGGATGCTGGCCTTCTACGCAGAGTTCCTCTGTCCAGTGTCTGTGTTCTCTTGCCCATCTTAATCTTTTATTTTTATTGGCCAGTCTGATATATGGCTTTTTCTTTGCAACTCTGCCTAGAAGGCCAGCATCCCGGAGTCGCCTGTTAACATTGAGACTAGTGTTTTGACCACAAACTTTTGAACGGTAGTGTATGTTTGGATATTTCATGTGTCATAATGATTATATTCCAAAGTACGGTACTGCTGTAACCCTGTGATAAGAACCTATGACATTCTTGTGTGAGAAAACACAATAAAGTACATATCATAACTGCATTTAAAAAAATACTCAAATAGACATGTATTTGAACCCAGATCTGGAGAACGCGCCACCTGAAGACTGAAGTATAAAAGTGCTGTCGTCTGGACCTTTTGCTCCCTTTTGAGAGGAATCAATAAATCTTTTTTGAAGTCACTCTCCCTTTGTCTGTGTACCCTGTGATCTCTGTGTGCATCGCATTAATACATTTTTCGATTTTTGTTGTTCGACACAAACTTAAACCTCCATTAGTAGTTGAAAATAGCAGGCAAATTGGTTTATTTTGCAAAGCTCTATTATTTAGCCCTGCATTACCTGGATGATGGCTCCAGCTGACTGGTTGTTGAATGAGGTGTCACAGTACTTCCTAGGGATCCTGGGGTGCCCTTTGTGCCAAGGATCCTTACCACTCTGGTGGTTCTGAGGCAGATAGTCATACCTACAGTTTGGATGTCTCTGTGGTGCTCTCTGGCCATCTGTGCAGGGGCCAAATAAAGCACACCACAACAATAATCCCCATACTCCTCCAAACCAGCAAACAGTCCCTTGTGTCATTTTCATACGTCTGCAGGACAGCAAAACTATCTCCCTCACTGTTGAGGAGCTTAGCTGTGGGAACTATGAGAGCTAAATACCTAGGAGCTCCTCCCTCTGTAAGCCCAGGGCCAGATAGAATGCCCCTATAAAGATAGACTGGTATACATAAAGGAAGACTGAGCATATCAGTGTGTTTAGTTTGGTGTGAACATGTTGAGGTTCAAAGATCACCTGGGTACCGCTCCCTTTTCTTCAAATGTGTTTGTGGAGCAGTAAGTTGGCATGGCATAGATACTATTTGTACTCTGTACCACAGGTCCCGTTTAACAATTGTAAAACTATGGAAGGTGTAAACCTATGAACCAGGTGAACTGGATAACAGTATAATACAAGGAACTCAAAGACAATCTTCAGTCTAGCGTTGCTTACACACTGATTATGTTCCCACGCCTATGTTGCCTCCTGCAGACTGTTTGACATTCTGGCAGATTGAAAGGGCTTTCTCAAGATGCCTCGCTGTGCAAGGAAATACCTTCAAATTCAACACAAGCCGTCAGATACCTTGATGCCTCGCTGTGCAAGGAAATATCTTCAAATTCAACACAAACCGTCAGATACCTTGATGCACAATATCTAGTGCTATATCCAGTCCTGTATTCAATCCAAAATGTTCAAAGGAACATGAAATTCTAGACCAGCCTGACACATTCGGTCGAAATCTAAAAACAATCGCAGTCAAATGTCAATTCAATTGAACTTTATTCTCTATCACAGTGCAATACAGGCATAGCATTGCTCAGAGTAATACAGTATAGAATACAGAATACTTGGTACCATCACCCCCACAAATAAACCAAATCAATACTTTTTATTAACCTCTGACAACCTATCCAACACCAAGATGATATGTTCTGTCTCTGACACTTTATCACTTATGTGGTTCATAAAATAGGATACAGAGCGTAACTTGCGATGCCACAAGTGTTACTGCCATTCCGGATCATTCGCATGTAGCCACCCTCTCCCCATGCAGTACCCCAGCTGGGAAGAAAAAGGAAAACATGCATACATTCATGTACAACAAATGTCTTACATATATGTATATGAAAAAGTAACCAATTTATTATATTTTGTTAGAATGTAAACCATGTTACTCCCACCAGTGATTCACCCACCTGTTTTTGATTATCCAATAGTCTTGCCCCCCTTCAGAGCCATAGCCAACCAGCAGCACCGCATGACTGAGGTTGTTGGGGTTACAGCTTGGCTCCTCATATATTCCTGTTAGACCAATAATAGCCCTGGTTACAATGAGGCAAACTCAGACAGGGCAAATGCATTTTTAAAAATTGAATAAAAAACCTTTATCAAAGTTAATATGTACAGTCATGGGAAACAAAACACTACATTTAGCTGTCCACCACCGTCAAAGAATTCAGTGAAGACCAACCTGAACTGTAGAACATGAAGCTTGGGTTATCTGCATCCACAGCGATGGTGATTGGGCCAATGGTTGCCACAGCGTCAGCCAGGGCCTGCTCATCTCCAGAGGGTATGAACCTGTAATCAGTGATGCTGGCAACCAACTGACTGCTGTCGTAGAAACAGGGTTGGGTGTCCTAGAAATACAGAAATGTGTTTTATCCTCAGCCATTGTACTTCTTAAATCATGTTGCTATTAACATTATGTAACATTGGTGTACATGGTCAGGAATGTCCCCAGTCAGACACTTACCACTGATGTGTAGGGGTAGGTGTCTGTGGACTGAAGCCCATTCTGAACCACATAATTATAGGCATTAGCCATCCAGGCCCCACTGCAGCCATATGTGCCGTAGGGCTTGGAGCAGTCCACAAGGTTCTGCTCACTCAAGGAAACCAGTTGACCTGTCCTCTTGAACATTTGTCCCTCGATGGCCCCCGTAGTGCTAAAGGCCCAGCAGGAGCCACAATAACCCTGTGAGGAGAAATCAATAGACAGCATGGATTTAAAATCACTTCCTAGTTTGCACTGAAATTCTACTTACAGAATTTTCTAAAGCAAAGCCTCACCTGGTCTTTGACCTCAGTGACATAGCCCATGGCTCTGTAGTCAACGGTAACAGACCCTAACTTCTGAGCACTGGCACGGAGCTTTCGAGCTGATGCATTCTTCCCTCTTTTCTTTATTTTGCTATTTATCATGGCACCTTGCAAACGCTTGTATTCGTGCCTTGTCTACGCATTGAAGAGAGAGAAATTCCAAAGTGATTTAGTATGAAATGTATGAAGGAATCAATGAATAATGGGAAAATACTGTTTCAATACACTGCAATACGAACAATCTCTCATAATGTATACAAATGGACAGAAATGAGAACTTAAATGGGAATGTTGCAGCTCTCAGTGAAAATTGCTCAAAGTGGACCATTATAAGTAACTCATAGAAGTACCTTGGACTATAACATCCTGTACTAAAGAGAAGTGAAGATGATGATGGTCACTTACCAGGTCCCCATATTTATTCATGGCCATGGTGAACATCTTTGTCCCTCTGAGAAAACTGTTATTATTCTCATCAATCACTCTCATGTTGTCCTCCCATATGGCCTTCCTCTCAATGTCATCCCGCTTCAGGAAAGAACAGAATGAACAAACAAATAAAGTAGTTGATTATTGTTAAGGTGTGTGTCTGGGAGGGAGGGAATGACTTCCTAAATATTTACAATGTGTCTTCCTGTAGGCCAATATGCAGATTACTAGCCTACAGTAACTATTGGGATGTGTTTTTTATACAGTCTGTGTGTATGAGTATGTGTATAAAATAACATCTAACCTTCTCGTCGTAGGATACACCGTTGCTCCTCTTCCATGTTTGCCACTCTGATGGCTCTTGCACCTCCTCGTCTGAGTCTGACGCCACGTGGAGAGGATCAGACAGGAGGAGAGAGAGCAGCACAGCTCTCCCCATGAGGCTGGCCCATTGGACTGGAAGGATGGATGATCAGAGTAAAGTGTTTCACCAAATGTATTGTGTTCTGTTGTAAATTACTTTGCTGCAATTTATACCATATTAGATAGAGAATTATATGGAAACACTATAAACGCTCTGCGATTCTGAATGTTATGTTATTAAAACAATGCAATCATGATAAGAAATTAGGCTAAATGAATGTAAATAACCTGGCACTCACCTGATGGAAAGTTGGGCTGTCTTGTCTTCATGTTCTGAGACTAACTCTACACTCTGACCATGACTGGTCATCACCCCCTCTTTTATTGCCTGTGATGAAGGGTGTCCTCCCCTTGGGCCTGTCTGAAACCCCATCACCTACACACAAGAGGGAGGTGGCAACAGGGGACAGAAACCCTCTTATTAGACAATGTCAGGCCACAGAGTGTAAACACAGCATGTCACTATTCAAAGTAGCCCATATCAGTTTTTTGGCACTCATCACAAAAACAGCTTAGCGGTGCCAAGAAAATATGATAGCCTACTCTATATACAGCTCATCTCTAAAAACCTGCCAATTACAAGCTTGCAACTAAATAGTAATCAAAACAACTTCTCCTTACACAGGTTACCTGCAATTATGCACCCTGATATTTAAGTGTTACACTCTTAGAAAAAAGCTTTCCAAAAGGGTTCCTTGGCTGTTCACATAGGAGAACCCTTTTCGATTCCAGGTATAACTGTTTTTGGTTCTATGTGCTACCTAAAGGTTATGGAAAATGTGCTCTTTTAGTATTTCTCCAGTAGGTATCCTGGAGGAGAACACCTCCACTTCTATGTCAAAGATAATAAAGCAAAAACACTATAGTAAATAATAAAGTTGTAACGTCCTGACCAGAGTTATTATGTGTTTTGCTTGTTTAGTGTTGGTCAGGACGTGAGCTGGGTGGGAATTCTATGTTGTGTGTCTAGTTTGTCTGTTTCTGTGTCCAGCCTAATATGGTTCTCAATCAGAGGCAGCTGGTAATCGTTGTCCCTGATTGAGAATTATATATAGGAGGCTTGTTTTGTGTTGGGATTTTGTGGGTGATTGTTTCCTGTCTCTGTGTTTGTGTTCTGCACCAGATAGGACTGTCTCGGCTTTCACGTTTGTTGTTTTTGTATGGTTGTAAGTGTTCACCGTTTATTGTCTAATTAAACATGTTGAACACTAACCGCGCTGCATTTTGGTCCTCTCCTTCATCCCAGGAAGAAAGTTGTTACAGAATCACCCACCAAACCCGGACCAAGCAGCGTGGCAACGGGCAGCAGCGACAGCAGCAGCGGTACCAGGAGGAATGGTCATGGGAGCAAATTATGAACGGAGAAGGACCCTGGGCTAAGGTTGGAAAGGATCACCTCCCATGGGAACAGCTGGAGGCAACCGGAGAGAGGAACTGGCGTTATGAAGGTACACGGCTAGCACGGAAACCCGAGAAGAAATCCCAAAAATTTCTTGGGGGGGTGGGCTAAAGGGTAGTGTGGCAAAGGCATGTAGGAAACCTGCGCCCACTTCCCATGCTTACCGTGGAGAGCGGGAGTACGGGCAGACACCGTGTTATGCGGAAGAGCGCACGGTGTCTCCTGTACGTGTGCATAGCCCGGTGCGGGTTATTCCACCTCCCCGCACGGGCCGGGCTAGAGTGAGCATTGAGCCAAGTGCCATGAAGCCGGCTCTACATATCTGGCCTCCAGTACGTCTCCTCGGGCCGGTGTACATGGCACCAGCCTTACGCATGGTGTCCCCGATTCGCCTACACAGCCCAGTGCGGGTTATTCCACCTCCCCGCATTGGTCGGGCTACGGGGAGCATGCAACCAGGTAAGGTTGGGCAGGCTCAGTGCTCAAGGGAGCCAGTACGCCTGCACGGTCCGGTATATCCGGCGCCACCTTCCCGCCCCAGCCCAGTACCTCCAGTTCCAGCACCCCGCACTCACCTTATGGTGCGTGTCTCCAGCCCAGTGCCTCCAGTTCCGGCACCACGCACCAGGCCTACTGTGCGCCTCAGCAGGTCAGAGTCGGCCGTCTGCCCAACGCCGCCTGCACTGCTCGTCTGCCCAGCGCCGTCTGAGCCATCCGTCTGCCCAGCGCCGTCTGAGCCATCCGTCTGCCCAGCGCCGTCTGAGCCATCCGTCTGCCCAGCGCCGTCTGTGCCATCCGCCTGCCCAGCGCCGTCTGAGCCATCCGTCTGCCCAGCGCCGTCTGAGCCGTCCGTCTGCCCAGCGCCGTCTGAGCCGTCCGTCTGCCCAGCGCCGTCTGAGCCGTCCGTCTGCCCAGCGCCGTCTGAGCCGTCCGTCTGCCCAGCGCCGTCTGAGCCGTCCGTCTGCCCAGCGCCGTCTGAGCCGTCCGTCTGCCCAGCGCCGTCTGAGCCGTCCGTCTGCCCAGCGCCGTCTGAGCCGTCCGTCTGCCCAGCGCCGTCTGAGCCGTCCGTCTGCCCAGCGCCGTCTGAGCCGTCCGTCTGCCCAGCGCCGTCTGAGCCGTCCGTCTGCCCAGCGCCGTCTGAGCCGTCCGTCTGCCCAGCGCCGTCTGAGCCGTCCGTCTGCCCAGCGCCGTCTGAGCCGTCCGTCTGCCCAGCGCCGTCTGAGCCGTCCGTCTGCCCAGCGCCATCTGAGCCGTCCGTCTGCCCAGCGCCATCTGAGCCGTCCGTCTGTCCCGAGCCATCTGAGCCGTCCGTCTGTCCCGAGCCATCTGAGCCGCCAGCCAGTCAGGAGCCGCCAGAGCCGCCAGCCAGGAGCCGCCAGAGCCGCCAGCCAGTCAGGAGCCGCCAGCCAGTCAGGAGCCGCCAGAGCCGCCAGCCAGTCAGGAGCCGCCAGAGCCGCCAGCCAGTCAGGAGCCGCCAGAGCCGCCTGCCAGTCAGGAGCCGCCAGAGCCGCCAGCCAGTCAGGAGCCGCCAGAGCCGCCAGCCAGTCAGGAGCCGCCAGAGCCGCCAGCCAGTCAGGAGCCGCCAGAGCCGCCAGCCAGTCAGGAGCCGCCAGAGCCGCCAGCCAGTCAGGAGCCGCCAGAGCCGCCAGCCAGTCAGGAGCCGCCAGAGCCGCCAGCCAGTCAGGAGCCGCCAGCCAGTCAGGAGCCGCCCTCCAGTCATGAGCCGCCCTCCAGTCATGAGCCGCCCTCCAGTCATGAGCCGCCCTCCAGTCATGAGCCGCCCTCCAGTCATGAGCCGCCCTCCAGTCATGAGCTACCTCTCTGTCCTGAGCTACCTCTCTGTCCTGAGCTACCTCTCTGTCCTGAGCTACCTCTCTGTCCTGAGCTACCTCCTAAATCATGTGGGGGCCTTGGGGAGGATTCTTAGGCCAAGGTCGTGGGCGAGGGTCGCCACTCAAAGGACGCTAAGGAGGGGGACAAAGACAGTGGTGGAGTGGTGTCCTGCGCCGGAGCCGCTACCGCGGACAGATGCCCACCCAGACCCTCCACTTGAGTTGCGTTCGGAGTCCGCACCTCAGGAGGGGGGTACTGTAACGTCCTGACCAGAGTTATTATGTGTTTTGCTTGTTTAGTGTTGGTCAGGACGTGAGCTGGGTGGGAATTCTATGTTGTGTGTCTAGTTTGTCTGTTTCTGTGTCCAGCCTAATATGGTTCTCAATCAGAGGCAGCTGGTAATCGTTGTCCCTGATTGAGAATCATATATAGGAGGCTTGTTTTGTGTTGGGATTTTGTGGGTGATTGTTTCCTGTCTCTGTGTTTGTGTTCTGCACCAGATAGGACTGTCTCGGCTTTCACGTTTGTTGTTTTTGTATGGTTGTAAGTGTTCACCGTTTATTGTCTAATTAAACATGTTGAACACTAACCGCGCTGCATTTTGGTCCTCTCCTTCATCCCAGGAAGAAAGTCGTTACAAAAGTAATGTCCACAAAAACACTACAGTAAATACTACAGTATACTATAGACGCAAAAACACTACTGTAAATTCTACAGTATACAACAATCTGCAAAAACACTATATTAATTACTATAGCATGTACTATAGTTTTGTTTTACTACAGTATTTATACTATAGTTAACTGCGAATACTGCAGGGAATACTATAGTAATGTCAGCAAAAACACTACATTAAATACTATAGTATTTATACCAGTCATGTTTCTTCTCCAGTCCCAAATTTTGGCACAAACTAATAATACCTTTGAAACAGCTGCTCAACATCCAAGAATACAGGGTAGCCTGTGTCACAGCACAGACACAGTAGGGGAGAGCCAAAGGGGTAAATTGAGCCACCGTTGTTTCTAGGAAACCATACACACAATTGACAATTTGACCACATACTTAGGAAGAGGTCTTCATTTGTGAAGGAAGAAACCACATGGAAAAAGTGTTAAGCAAGTTAGGTCCAAAAAACTGATTTTCACCAAGTCAAATTAATTTGTTAGAGGTATCATTATGCTTGCATCTAAACCAAAGTAGAAAGATCATTTTAAGATTGTTCTATATGTCAGTTGCGGTCTCTATACGGTTCAAAATGAGGTCCTAAACCTAAAGAAATATAACCACAGCTGTGTGGGCTAATACAGTGGTATAGTGGTGCCTGGAGAAATGGGTATACTCTACTTTTGCCACACAAAAAAAACATCCAAACAGCTCCACAACAATGTCTCCACATCAGGAGACATTTTTTTTGGTCTGGGAAAAATCCCCCAAAAATGTGGAGGGTGTAGTTGCCCTTTTATTCAGAACGTTACCTGGGGTAAATTGTTCTCCCCATACCCATACCCACTATCCCCTAATACAGTTGTATGGCTGACTTTCTGGAGTTTAGGGGCATTAGGAGCAAGGACTGGATTATGTGTAACAAAAAAATATATATATAAAATAACAGTCTATTTTTCCTCAGGATAAATAAACTACTACCGCCAAAATGAAACTGTAACCAAATCGAACTCGTTTCATTTGGTTGAACAAACGACTCCAAGAAATCGAATCAGACATAGCTGCAGCGGTCGTGACTCGTGCGCCTGTCTGTGTGGCTGGAGCGGCACTGCAGAGGATTTGCTGCGTGTTGTTTTTTCAACAGCGCGCCGACACCCTTGGAGCAGTCAGTGTGGTAAAACGAATTACAGTCGTTATTACAGTTAAACCCATCGGGACGTTAGCAGCAACAACCCATTCGCAAGAAATATGAGTCACGAATGAGGTCCACAGGATGTCGTTCAAGGTAATCTCAACGTTCTCCTGCATATGTAGCTGAGTTGACTCAACTCCACTATATATAGATATCCATATTACAGGGATCTAAACTAGAGCTACAGCTACTACTGCATAGGCTACTGTAACCATGCTTGGAATGAAGAGAGAGTAGTCTAATATAATCTACTCACTACGAATGCTTACTTATTTTGCGTACATGGCTTCTAATCTGTGCTGTTATGAATAGGCCTGTGGTGAGTTATGCGCACGTAATAAATTAATACATCGCAGGGGGTTTGCGGGCAATAATAACATCGTAATGGAAATTAGATATGCTGCTTTACCTTCGTGGTCATGGTTTTCCTGGACATATGCCGCGTTCAAAACAACTGGTAACTCGGAAATAAACAAGCTCCGACAGGGAAAAATCGATTTGAATGGTCATCCAACTCGAAATTCCAATTCGATAACTCGGCCCACTTTCTAGAGTTCAGACTTTCAGACCTGAAGATCACTGACATCATGATTTGACCTGCATTTTTCCAAGTTTCCAGTTGTTCTGACTAACATTAGCCACCTAGCCAACGTTAGCAACAACAAATTGGAATTCGTAACATATCATACGTTTTGGTAATTCATAACATATTGTACGTTTTTGCAATTCATAACATATACGAATTGTAATTTATCATAAGAAATGGATGGACATCCACAAATTAAAACATACCATACGAAACTTAGCATGTCTCAGTTTTTTTTAAAATGTAACCTTCATTTAACTGGGTTAGTCAGTTAAAAACAAATTCTTATTTACAACGACGGCCGAGAGTGGATTAACTGCCTTGTTCAGGGGCAGAATGACAGATTTATACCTTGTCAGCTCGGGGATTCGATCCAGCAACCTTTCGGGAACTGGCCCAACGTGCTAACCACTAGGCTACTGCCGCATACAGAATAATACGAAAATGCTATGAGACCAGGTGGCAGCGACATGACAATTTAATCTCAGCTAGGCTAGGGTTTAAGGTTAAAGGGTTAATTAAGGTTAGGGGTAACATGCTAAGTAGTTGCAAAGTAGCTAAGAACGTAGTATGTAGTTGAACATTTGCTAAAATGATATGGTGATGAAATTCAAACACAACTTTTGGGTTGCTAGATGTTTGCGTTTTTTCTTGTCTGTTAAATATACCCAGATTCATTTGGACCTACATAAGTGGGTGGGAGCTGGACTCTTAGAGATCACACACAACCAGACCAGAGACCATATAACCACACCATACCCAATGCAAGAGCATAATCAACGTGCGTGTGCAAAGAACCTCTGTCCATATTGATTCTCATATTGATTGTGAACAGGAAGAGCATGACTGCAACTCATTTTAAATGGTTTTCTCTATAACCTCCATTGTCTGACCAATACCAGCAAAGAAATTGCTTGCCAAGACTTCTGGGATGATACTGTAGATAGTGTCTTTTAGTCTGGTTACAGGTCTGTTATCTGACACTTGTGTCTGTTCGATGTTGTATCGTGTGTGTTTGTCCTACAGAAGGAGACGCCCCTGGCTAATGCTGTGTTTTGGGCAGCTCGGAAGGGGAACTTGGCCCTGCTTCAGTTACTGCTCAACAGTGGCCGTGTGGATGCCGACTGCAGAGACAGTGTACGGACGCTGCATGCCCTGGCGGCTCAGCTGCACGCTTTACCCATAAACCACCTGTGGTAGGAGAGAAAGAGAGAGCTACAACTCGTGTGTGTGTGTGTGTGTGTGTGTGTGTGTGTGTGTGTGTGTGTGTGTGTGTGTGTGTGTGTGTGTGTGTGTGTGTGTGTGTGTGTGTGTGTGTGTGTGTGTGTGTGTGTGCAGGTGTATGTATGTCTCAATAATGTGTTGTAGGTCTGCTCATGTTCAGGTGCTTGCAGCTTCCATGTGTGTCACATCTAATTGTTTATTGTTGTGTGGTATTTGAAATGTAATGCTATGTCAAGTCTCCGCTGATAAGTTCAAGTATGTTTCAGCAACTTTCTCTAGAGGTTAGGGAATGTGAATGATTGGGTGGAGCATCAGACAAGGGGTGGTACTTTGGAGGGCTGTGTGTGCAATTATGTTGTCTGGAGGAGAATCAAAACACAAAACAAAACAAAAACAAAAAAATCTAGACCCCCAGGTTTCTTTCATGTGCAGTTTGAATGACATGTAGACAATGATCTGACTGAACTGAGGTGTTGATTGATTGTGATCCCTCGGTCTCTTTCCAGTTTCGCACCACAGCCCTGATGGTGGCGTCCTACAATGGCCACAGTGACTGTGCCAGTGAGCTGATCATGCAGGGAGCTGACATTAACCTGCAGAGAGAGGTAAAGTATACTCCCACTTTTGTACACTGGTGTCATTAGACGAAATACCTTGGTTTTAGTGCTGCTCCTTGATAAACTGCAACCATCTGCTTTTCCGTAGTACAGCGCCTGAAATTAGCGTTGCATTATTGATGTTGCTTTGAGACCAATGTGGTCAAAGTAGAAACAATAAGCAGTAAAGATGTTTGAAGCGTTGAGAAAATGTGTATGTCCTTTTTAAGGTCTTCCTGACATTGAATGCATGTTTCCACCCTCAGACAGGCTCCACTGCCCTCTTCTTCGCTTCCCAGCAGGGACACAATGAAGTAGTGAAGCTCCTCTTTGAATTTGGTGCCTCAACTGAATTCCAGACAAAGGTATGCCGTGTCACCTACTTAGCGAGAGAGAGAACATCACAGGGAGGCAGACAAAATATGCTAACAGCAGTGATCCAGTGTTGGATGCCTGCTGTGTATAGTCATATTCCATGTGCCAGTCACTGCAGGATATGTTGCTAATCTGTGTTCTCATGGTTTGGCAGGACGGTGGCACAGCCCTCTCTGCAGCCTGTCAGTATGGCCACTCTAAGGTGGTAGACACTCTTCTGAAGAATGGAGCCAATGTTCATGACCAGCTGCATGTGAGCATCCCTAACACCTATCTCATCTCACTATGTCTGTCCTTTTCCCTCACTCCTGCAGAGCCCCACAGTGTCCAATGCTGTAGTCCACAACACACCAAAATCCCACTGGAAGACCCTCTCAGGTTACCGCTGAGTCAGACATGAGATGTATTTTGTTTTATGCAACACATAGAAGGGATTGGATTACTCAGTGTAACCAAGTTACATGTTTGTATGAAAACAATTGATTTTGACACAGTGATTCTCTGCTCACTACTAGTTCTGATATTGGTGATTGACAATAGTGGTTTTTGCATCATCAAAACATCAGCCTCTTTCTCTCCTTTCTATAAGATCCATTGTACCCACAACAGTGCCATTCTATGTGTTACTATTCATGAACAAGCCATACATTGCATAACTTTGTCATGCAGTTGCTTTGCTGTTGTGACATGTTTCTAATATCATGTTTCAGGATGGTGCCACCCCACTCTTCCTTGCTTCCCAGGAGGGTCATGTGACTGTCATACGTCAACTGTTGTCATCTGGAGCCAAAGTTAACCACCCTAGGGAGGTGAGGCCACTCCCCCATACAATAATAGAGGACTTCAATAGAGGGACTGACTTCTTCATTTCTCTTCTCACCCTCTTCCTCCTTGTATTTTGTCTCCATTTTCTTTCTCTCACCCCCCTCCCTCACTATCCCTCCTCTCCAGGATGGCACAGCCCCCCTGTGGATGGCAGCCCAGATGGGACACAGTGAAGTAGTGAAGGTTTTACTTCTGCGTGGTGCAGATCGGGATGCTGACAGAAAAGTATGTTGTCCTTTAGCAACCCAGTGGTTACACAGTGGGTTGACAAAGACAAGATGATTGTCTTCCATCAATATATTCAATCAAGTAATTTATTGAAATGCATTTCTTTGTGTAAGGCATATTATATATTGAATGGGGAATTAAAATGTTAATGTCTCATGTTTCTTTTGATCTTATTGAAGGACGGGTCAACTGCATTATTCAAGGCAGCTTTCAAAGGACACAACAGTGTCATTGAGGAGCTCCTCAAGTTTTCCCCTTCAATGGGCCTTCTCAAGGTAAGATATCTAGGCAGTGATGCTTGCTCTTTGCCGTCTCCTGTCTCGCCATGACCCAGAGGAGTAGTTTTTATTCAGAAGTATATTGTGAAACATTGTATTGTAAAACATCAGTGTTTTAGTGATAAGAACCAGCCGTTAGTTAAGTGGCTTCACCATTCCATTTCTCCAGAATGGTTCCACAGTCCTCCACGCTGCTGTCATGGGTGGCAATCATAAAAGTGTA
Source organism: Salvelinus alpinus (assembly GCF_045679555.1). NCBI lineage: Eukaryota > Metazoa > Chordata > Actinopteri > Salmoniformes > Salmonidae > Salvelinus > Salvelinus alpinus. The sequence continues at coordinate 23,968,216 of NC_092091.1, forward strand.
AACCTTCTGCTCGGGGCCAATGCAGACCCCACACTACCCAACAAGGTAAATCACTGCAGTGTGTACAGGGGAGAAGAAGCAAAGCAGAGGAGAAGGATGCATTTTAGGATGTCGCTCTGGTTGATTATTTTTTCATGACTGGTTTTGTTTTCTTTGCAGAACAATGAACTGCCAGCAGATCTTACAAAGAGTGATCGCATCCTGAGTGCTCTGCGACCACAAATCTTAAATGGAAGTAGTTGATGACAATCCTAGTTCCCACCTTAGACCATGGTTGTTTTATGGAGAGAAATGCACTGAGGGCTCCGAACAACAGAGAACAAACAAACAGGATTCAGTCACACTACAATACTTATATGGTGCTTGCTTTCAATTGCAGCTTCAGAAAATACAATGCTATTTGGAGTAAATGTAACTGGACATATCAATATGTAGCCTACTACCAAAATGCATCTGTTTGTGGCTAGAGTTATTTTGCCATGTACATCCTTTCGTTTGAGGTGTTGTTCTAACTTTGCTGTATAGTTTTAGTTTCTAAAATATTGTATCCTGGTGCTGTGATATTTCTAAATATTTTGCATTTTTTTTATTTCTGCAATTTTAGTAAATGCAATACTGTACATTGGGTTAAATAAAAGATGAATGTGGAAGAAGAAAAAAACATTTATCCTGTGACCAAGTCAATAACATGTGCTATAATAACAAGTCACTAGAGGTCAGTGTACTTGCCGTTGGTACCAATGATCTATATAAACTCTGGATATTTAGATGCTCAGTTTGGCCATTGAGAGACTTTGAAGCCACCGGTCGGCCATATTGGCACTCCAGTAGGAGCAGTCCTCCATAGCAATGAATGGAATTCTACGGTTTTTCAATTAAATGTTTCAATGACAAAATTACACGTATTTAAGCATTTTTTGTTGTAGTGGGGACAGTAACATTAGTCATCTCAAAAAATTATACAACCAATGTTTTTAGATATTTTAAATGTTTATGTTTAGCTCACATAATATAATTTAAAAGTATGCGTTAAGGTGTCTGTAATAGAGTAAATGTGGCAAAAACGAATGTAGACGTTAATTAATGCATTTTTATAGCTTCCCCCAAGAAATTACCACAGTGGGGAGTGCCAAGATGGAGGCACGGTGGCTTCAACACAGCGCCCTTAAATAGTCATCTAGTGTATATATAAATCACCAAGAAACTGAATCCATGCAAATGTGTCTGATGCTCTTTGTCTGACCTTATTTATCGCATATGCAATGCACATAGATTTTAAGAATAGGCTGTGAAATTGACCGCAGTAAATTGACAACGATAGGTCAGAAAAAGCTCTCGTCTCTTTTTGTGCTGATGTCACATGTAAACCATAGGCGGAAGTGACACTCGACATCTTGATGCGGAAGAGATTCCGAAGAATTAAAGAACTGTCACCAAAATGACAACAACACACTAACCAGAGCTATTAACGTCGTATTATAGCTATTGCACGTTGATTTACTGAGACGAGTGAAATTCTACGGTGGGTTATTTTGACCATCGTACGTAACCAGCACCCATGGCTAATAACAATTTACAGGTGAGTGAATCTCCAGCCAGAGACAAAATAAACAAGTTAGCTAACTACTGTAGCTAACACAGGATTGTATCGTTAGTCTACTGTGGGTTCAGATGGCGTTAATATACGTTTGTCTAGTTAATGTCTCTCTTGACCCAAAGTATTTAATGAATTCGCATCAACTAAGTGTGTATGATTACTGATTTTCCATTTACTAATGCCATTTTGACATACCTTTGTGACATCTTGCGGAACAAGATCATAACGTCATGCTAATGCCCTACCCTCTCTTGTTATGGTTCTTCTTTAACATAGCCCCCGCAAGATCATGACGTCATGCTAATGCTCTACCCTCTCTTGTTATGGTTCTCCTTTAACATAGCCCATGCATTGTGTTACAGAAAGCAATAGATCTTGCAAGCAAGGCTGCAGAGGAGGATAAGGCTAAAAACTACGAGGAAGCTCTCCGGTTGTACCAGCATTCCATTCAATACTTCCTTCATGTTGTTAAATGTGAGTTGTCTCTTATCTCAGTTCAACTTCCTGTTACTTCTTTTTTCAAGTTCTTAATTTGCATTTATACTGCAAACACAGAACATCTACATAGGCTACTTTGTTTTTCTGTTTCCTTTCATTTACTGATATATGTGTGACTGACATGATTATGAACTGTGCACCTTTGACCTTAAAGTTTGGAATGAACTTTGAATGACCCCATTAGGAGCTATGGATCAACATTAACAATTTCTTCAGGAAACAGCTTTAACAGTTTTGTTTCACTTTCACATTGAATGACCCACGTGTGACGATTACCCAGCCTTGGACATAATGTGATGCCAATCTGTTACATTTCCTCTTCCTGCAGATGAGGCCCAGGGAGACAAGGCCAAGCAGAGCATCAGGGCAAAGTGTGCAGAGTACCTGGACCGAGCAGAGAAGCTGAAGGAATACTTGAAGAAGAAGGATAAGGCCCCTCCAGCCAAGCCTGTCAAGGAGTCCGGCTCTGATGACAAAGGGTGAGGGAGCATAAGAAATCCTGAGATGTGTTATTATCCTCACCAATCCTTCATTCTGATCTGATTCTTGGTTCTTTTGAACTGTGCTTATACTTTTTGTGTGGCATAAAGGTGGGCCACCTTATCAGTACAGTGATCTCAAACTACTTTTCTTTTTCTTTTGCAGGAATGACAGTGATGAAGGTGAAGGTGACCCAGAGAAAAAGAAGTTTAAAAATCAACTCTCAGGTGAGTTATATCATCAGCTACTTCACTGTTCAGCATTTTTAGTGTGGCTCATACAAAGCTTTGATGCAGTCTTGTGGCACTGAATCTGTATTTGATTTGAATGATAAAAAGCGCTATTTGCCGTTAGGGGTGTGAACGTTTAAACTAAATTGGGATCTTTAACGTTTGCAAAAATCTTAAACCGAAAAAACGATGTTCACAGTGCAGTTATCACAAAACTACCACTAACAGGTCCCGATCATCTTCATAAATGGAAAAATACAAATTAAACGAATACTTAACCCAACAATGCTGTAAAGTTAGTAGGAGGAGAAATGCTTCTTTCAAATTATTTCCCACAGATATAAAGGGCTCCACACATCATCATTGTTAGCAGTTGGAAAAAATGTCAGAGAGTGAGACAGGGAAGCGACAGCAGCGAAGTCCTTTATGGCAATACTTTAAGAAGTTAAATGAGAAGGTGGTGAATTGAGCTAGTGCAGAGGCAGAACAGGTGCAACGCTAAAACATCTGAAAGGGAGACACCATGACCGTGAGCCCCAACCCATTGCTGGCAACAGCGCAGGCCCCCAACAACAGACATTAAACAAGCTCATCACACGAAAGAAGTGCGATAAGGGATGGAGTGAGAAAATCACAGCGCTGATTACAGAAATCGTTGCAGCTGATATGCAGCTATTGTTAAGGGTAGAGAATGTCGGCGGCAATGTCCTAATGGCATATCTAGAACCAGACTACAAGATTGTACAGTGAAATTGTAAAAAAAAAATTGTACAGAAATTGTACAATGATTGCTCTGGAAGTACAACGGTCAAGATCTCAAACACCATACGTGACACGCTGTCATACATCACCGCAACGAGCCATCACATTGATGAGAAGTGGGACATGAAGTCCCATGTACTAACCACTGAGGACATGGATGAGAGGCACACCACAGAGAACCTAAAGATAGCATTAACTACCTTCGTTGCTGAGTGGGTGGGGGACAGCAGTAAGGTGAGCGCCATCTGGTAGCCATGACTGTGGTAGATTGAACTGCATTGCCCCCTAGTGGTCAGACGCAGGACCATGTCTGCATTGTGAATTCACATGTCTTTTTCTTCTCTCAGTTGAAGCAGAAAAAAATGGCACTTTAAACGTTAAGAACATTTTAACATTTGTTACGTCCCTATTTGCCGTACTACATTTCACCGACTTCTATCTATGTTACAGGGGCCATCGTCATGGAAAAGCCAAACATCAAGTGGAATGATGTAGCTGGGCTTGAGGGTGCAAAGGAGGCCCTTAAAGAAGCTGTCATCTTGCCCATCAAATTCCCTCACCTCTTCACCGGTATGGATTATGGAATTCAAGAAACACATAACATTCTAGATATTAACAGATGTATTATGACTTGCAGCAGTGCATCTGAAGAGTAAATCGTTTTCAATAAAGAATACCTAAGTATATTTGTCTTTGGTGTCCAGGAAAGCGAACTCCATGGAGAGGGATCCTGCTGTTTGGCCCTCCTGGTACAGGGAAGTCTTATCTGGCCAAGGCTGTGGCCACAGAAGCCAACAACTCTACCTTCTTCTCTATCTCCTCCTCTGACCTGGTGTCCAAGTGGCTGGGGGAGAGTGAAAAGTGAGTAATGGGGCAAGGAGGGTTGGCAGGTTGCTGTGCAATCAAATCAATATAGTATTTAAAAGGATATTGCTCATACATACCTATCTCTCTCCTTCTCCTCTGTATTTTTCTCCTTTGGTCTCATATTCACTCTCCACAACTCTTTCTGTCTTCAGGTTGGTGAAGAACCTGTTCAGCCTGGCCAGGGAGAACAGGCCCTCCATCATCTTCATCGACGAGATAGACTCTCTGTGTGGCTCCAGGAGTGAGAATGAGAGTGAAGCAGCCCGCCGCATCAAGACTGAGTTCCTCGTCCAGATGCAGGGTGAGAGAGCCAGCCACTGGGCTGACAGACTGTACAGTTTACACAAAGCCTGGCCTCAGATCCTGATTACCTTGTACCTTGAGTATTGACACAACTGCTTTGGCCACTATGTCGTTTGGCACTGAACCTTTTTGTTGGTACGGTGTCACCAGAACAACTAAACAACAATTGTTTTTGCTAGATTTTGGCTTTCCTTTTGACTGAATCAGCTGTATATTTAAATAATTATCTCTCTTCTCTGAGGTGTTGGAAATGACAATGAGGGAGTCCTGGTTCTAGGAGCCACAAACATCCCCTGGACACTGGACTCTGCTATTAGGAGAAGGTCAGTGTATATTTATTTTCTGATGATCTCAAGTCCTTTATCTTATTGTGAAGATGTATTATTCACAATTTTTGGACCAAGTGACTCTTATTAAACAGATTGTTAAACATTAGAGATAAATAATGGGATGACCCTTGCTGCATCTCCATATAAACATTCCCATATCAGATATCACAACTGTCGTGTTTCTGTGGCTCAGGTTTGAGAAGCGGATCTACATCCCTCTGCCTGAGGGGCACGCCCGCTCCTTCATGTTCAAGCTGCATCTGGGCTCCACCCCCAATGAGCTCACTGAATCAGACTATGTGACCCTGGGTAAGAAGACGGAAGGCTACTCTGGAGCAGACATCAGCGTCATCGTAAGGGACGCCCTCATGCAGCCAGTCAGGAAGGTGCAGTCGGCCACTCACTTCAAACGGGTATGTGACAGTCTGACATTCAACAGGGACAGGGCTCACCTAGGTGCAGTGAATCTTAATTCATTTAATTTTCCTCATCTGATAGTTGTGAAGGAAGCATTGAGTCATATGAATACACTGTCAATGAAACATCAGCTATCACAAATCAATGTCCCATTTCTGCCCATGCGTTCTTCTTCATACACCCAGGTCCAAGGGTCATCATGGAACCATCCCAACCTCGTGGTAGACGATCTCTTGACACCATGCTCACCAGGAGATCCAGACGCCATAGAGATGACCTGGATGGATGTTAATGGGGAGAAACTCATGGAGCCCATTGTTTGCATGGTGAGAAGAACCCCAAAAACATATATATTTTTGATTTTGAACACGAGGGAGCAAGTATGTGATGCTAACTGACCCTTGTGATGTGCTGTTCACAGGCTGATATGCTGAGGTCACTGCACAACACCAAGCCAACTGTGAACGAGCAGGACTTGGACAAACTCAAGAAGTTCACAGAGGACTTTGGTCAGGAAGGCTAATACTCAACCAAATAATGCGAACACAACTTTCCTTTCTCATATCCTTTTTCTTCACTGGTTTTCAGGCCTGCATTTGCTACTCTACTTTCTCTCCACAAGTAGCAAAGGGGCTTCATGTTTCATGTATGTTAATTTGTTGACTTACTTTGTTAGTTGCCAATACATACCCATAATAGTGTACCCATAGTATACAACTTTTCTTTTTACAAAGATAGATTGGTTGAAGATGGTGATGGTCTCAAATAATATGGATTCATGAAAAGTATTTATAATTTATGCTTTAAAACACTAAAGTGTCTGTTTTGGCCTTGATGGCATCAAACAAGCAATGCATGCAATTGTGCATTACAATAACTCCTCCAAAAGTCCTTTACTGCTTGAAGTGCATCTATGGTTTGACAAGATGGATGAGGATTGCCTGTTTTGTTGTACTGTAATGTGTTTGGACATTGTTTACCGATGTTTCTTTCTTTGTATTCATTTTTCTTACCAAGAAGGGCTACACCTGTAATTTTGACTCTGCGTTGATGGAGCAGCACTCATTGAAGAGGACCATATCATGATTAACTACCAGCAAATTTAATGATTACAATTTTCTTTCATCAGTTTTTATGTTGAGTATTTTCATATTGTTTTTCTGTATGCTGTTTTTGAAAGAAGATGTTAGTTTGAGTGCCTTGCTGGTCAAAAGAAAGTAAAAGTACTTTGGAATGGGTTGGTGGGGGTATGTTATAATGTAATAAAACCCAATGATTATTGATCTTCAAGGGAAATCAGTAATTGAGTGAGCAATAATCCTTGGTAAAGTGTTTTTGACCCCTTAAATTGTACTTCCCACATCTTTGCAGACTTCAAATGTTTTGTACAAGTTGTGCCTTGACGAAGAATCAATGTGCAGTGCATTCGGAAAGTATTCAGACCCCTTGATTTTGTTAGCCTTATTCTAAAATGGATTTTTTTTTTATTCTCTCAATCTACACACAAAGTGAAAACTGGTTTTTAGACATTTTTGCAAATGTATTACAAATAAAAAACAGATACCTTATTTACATAAGTATTCAGACCCTTTGCTATTAGAAATTGAGCTCAGGTGCATCCTGATTCCATTAATCATCCTTGAGATGTTTTTACAACTTGATTGGAGTCTACCTGTGGTAAAGTCAATTGATTGGACATGATTTTGAAAGGCACATTTTGAAAAGGCACCTGTCTTTATAAGGTCCCACAGTTGACAGTGCAGAGCACTGCAGAGCAAAAAACAAGCCATGAGGTCGAAGGAATAGTCCGTAGAGCTCCGAGACAGGATTGTGTCGAGGCACACATCTGGGAAAGGGTACCAAAAAATGTCTGCAGCATTGAAGGTCCCCAAAAACACAGTGGCCTGCATCATTCTTAAATAGAAGAAGTTTGGAACCACCAAGACTCTTCCTAGAGCTGGCCGCCCAGCCAAACTGAGCAATCGGGGGAGAAGGGTCTTGGTCAGGGAGGTGACCAACTACACGAAAGTCACTCTGACAGAGCTCCAGAGTTCCTCTGTGGAGATGGGAGAACCTTACAGAAGGACAACCATTTCTGCAGCACTCCACCAATCAGGTCTTTATGGTAGAGTGACTAGATGGAGGCCACTCCTCAGTAAAAGCCACGACAGCCTGCTTGGAGTTTGCCAAATGGCACCTAAAAACTCTCAGACCAATAAAAACAAGATTCTTTGGCCTGATGAAAACAAAATGTAACACTTTGGCCTGAATGCCAAGCGTCACGTCTGGAGGAAACCTGGCACCATCCCTACGGTGAAGCATGGTGGTGGCAGCATCATGCTGTGGGGAAGTTTTTCAGCGGCAGGGACTGTGAGACTAGTCAGGATCGAGGGAAAGATGAACGGAGCAAAGTACAGATGAAAACCTTCATGAAAACCTGCTCCAGAGTGCTTTGGACCTCAGACTGGGGCAAAGGTTCACCTTCCAACAGGACAACGACCCTAAGCACACAGCCAAGACAACGCAGCAGTGGCTTCGGGACAAGTCTCTGAATGTCCTTCAGTGGCCCAGCCAGAGCCCAGACTTGAACCCAATCGAACATCTCTGGAGAGACCTGAAAATAGCTGTGCCGCGCCGCTCAACATCCAACCTGATAGAACTTGAGAGGATCTGCAGAGAAGAATGAGAGAAACTCTCCAAATACAGGTGCGCCAAGCTTGTAGCGTCATACCCAAGAAGACTCGAGGCTGTAATCGCTGCCAAAGGTGCTTCAACAAAGTACTGAGTAAAGGATCTGAATACTTATGTAAATGTGATATTTTCGTTTTATATTTTTAATACATTTGCAAATATTTCTTAAAACCTGTTTTTGCTTTGTCATTATGGGGTATTGTGTGTAGATTGAAAAAGTCAAGGGGTCTGAATACTTTCCGAATGCACTGTATATCCTCTCTCACTTTCCACTATAGCCAATGAAACTTCAGATACCCTATTAAAAAAAGACGCATATTCAGATAGTTCCTTACTTGGTAATGATTATATACAGCTGTGTTTCTATAACTTCTGACTTTTCTTTTATAGAAAAAAAAGTATAAACCTCAATGTACAGTAGTCTTTTATTTTCTCATTTGAGCAGTTTACATATTGTCTGGTCACTGGGGTGAGGTGAATAGCATTGAACAATGCTAAGAAGGGAGGAGTTTGTCTTCATAAAAGAAGAAGAATGATCATTATGTATTCTTTTGGCAATACTGTTAACATGTATGACTGTGGGTTTTCTTATAATTATGTATTCAGGATTATTTTCTGGGATTTTCCAGAGGTATCCAGTTTGTTGTGTTCTGATCTTGAACATATATGTACATAAAACTATTACTTACTGAAATGACTGATGTTTGGTTTTACTTTAATTATCTTTGGATGTATGTATATTTCTATATATACACTACCGGTCGAAAGTTTTAGAACATCTACTCATTCAAGGGTTTTTCTTTATTTTACTATTTTCTACATTGTAGAATAATAGTGAAGACATCAACACTGTGAAATAACACACATGGAATCATGTAGTAACCAAAAAAGTGATAAAACAAATCAAAATATGTTTTAGATTCTTCAAAGTAACCACCTTTTGCTTTGATGACAGCTTTGCACACTCTTGGCATTCTCTCAACTAACTTCATGAGGAATGCTTTTCCAACAGTCTTTAAGGAGTTCCCACATATGCTGAGCACTTGTTGGCTGCTTTTCCTTCACAATGCGGTCCAACTCATCCCAAATCATCTCAATTGGGTTGAGGTCGGGTGATTGTGTACGCCAGGTCATCTGATGCAGCACTCCATCACTCCTTGGTCAGAGAGCCCTTACACAGCCTGGAAGTGTGTTTTGGGTCATTGTCCTGTTGAAAAACAAATGATAGTCCCACTAAGCGCAAACCAGATAGGATAGTCTATCGCTGCAGAATGCTGTGGTAGCCATGCTGATTAAGTGTGCCTTGAATTCTAAATAAATCACACTGTCACCAGTAAAGCACCCCCACACATCACACCTCCTCCATGCTTCACAGTGGGAACCACACATGCGGAGATCATTCGTTCACTTACTGTGTCTCACAAAGACACGGTGGTTGGAACCAAAAATCTCAAATTTGGACTTATCAGACCAAAGGACAGATTTCCACCGGTCAAATGTCCATTGCTCGTGTTTCTTGGCCCAAGCAAATCTCTTATTTGTGTACTTTAGCAGTGGTTTCTTTGCAGCAATTCGACCATGAAGGCCTGATTCACGCAGTCTCCTCTGAACAGTTGATGTTGAGATGTGTCTGTTACTTGACCTCTGTGAAGCATTTATTTTGGCTACAATCTGAGGTGCAGTTAACTCTAATGAACTTATCCTATGCAGCAGAGGTAACTCTGGGTTTTCCTTTCCTGTGGTGGTCCTCATGAGAGCCAGTTTCATCATAGCGCTTGATGGTTTTTGTGACTGCACTTGAAGAAACTTTCAAAGTTCTTGAAATTTTCTGGATTGACTGACCTTCATGTCTTAAAGTAATAATGGACTGTGGTTTCTCTTTGCTTATTTGAGCTGTTCTTTCCATAATATGGAGTTGGTCTTTTGCCAAATAGGGCTGTATTCTATATACCACCCCAACCTTGTCACAACACAACCGATTGGCTCAAATGCATTAAGGAAAGAAATTCCACAAATTAACATTTAACAAGGCACACCTGTTAATTGAAACGCATTCCAGGTGACTACCTCATGAAGCTGGTTGAGAGAATGCCAAGCATGCAAACCTGTCATCAAGGCAAAGGGTGGCTACTTTGAAGAATATCAAATATATTTTGATTTGTTTAACACTTTTTTGGTTACTAGATGATTCCATATGTGTTATTTCATAGTGTTGATGTCTTCACTATTATTCTACAATGTAGAAAATAGTAAAAATAAGGAATAACCCTTGAATGAGTAGGTGTGTCCAAACTTTTGACTGGTACTGTATATATATCCAACTGCAATTATAAACTGACATACAGCTTATCATTCACAAGAAACTGGGATGTAAACACAATGCATAGGAGAGTAATATTATGATACTAACAGTGATGTGAAATATAGGGAACGGTGTTAAGAGACAAGCAGTTTGTCCCCAGACCCAACACACACAGCACTGTCATGTCAAATGTGTAAATAATCTAAGGAATGTGCGTGTAGTCTACATTTCATACTAACTAAGCACTATTATTTATTTGCTCTCGACTGTCATATCAAAGTTAATTGTTTTTCAAACACCATGGCTGCGTTTACACAGGCAGCCCAATTCTGATATTTATTTTCAGTAATTGGTATTTTGACCAATCAGATATGGAAAAGATCTGATGTGATTGGTCAAATGACCAGTCAAAAGACCAATTACTGGAAAAGAGATCAGAATTGGGCTGTCTGTGTAAACGCAGCCCATGTGACATCAAGCGGCTTCCCTTGAGCCAAGGTGGAACTCAGAAGTTGCTAGGATTTACATATAGTTTCAAACGTGAATTGAATGATAATTTAATACATAATGGTTAAAATGTCATACATCACTGAAGAGCAATAAACAATTCATTAATTCTGCATAACAAAGCATGTTTCCCATTTGAAATGTAAGGTATAATGATTTTTACTTCATTTGATATCAAATAAATATCCTATATCATAAATTACTGTATACAACTTTCATGTCAAAAGAGGAAACAACCTAGTATTCCAAATGTCTATACAAGGTGGCATAACTTTGAATGAAATGTAAGACTTTGAAATTGAATATAAAAGGTTAATAGGTGAGAAACCAGTCTCTATGATGTGTTCAGTGATAAAAAACAATGAGGCCACTCAATTATTTAACTAGTAACTTATCCACTTAACCAAAGAGCACAATGTAATCAGTCAAATATGCCATTAATATCAGTAACAGGAAAAAGTTAAATATTTTAAAAAATCATTTTGGGAGTGTGAGTAAATTCAAAACAATTAAAATGTCAAGGAGTATCTTTCAGTTCTCTGTTGTAGCAGCGATTAAACTGATGATGCTTGTGCATACCCTAACAAACACATGCATCTCCTGAAAGTCCATTCAAACGTGAGATAAAATAAAATACATGGTTTAACGCTGACAATGGAGTAATAGGAAAACAAAACAATAAGGACTGTAGAAAAGAAGAAAACAAATCCCATGTTCACTTCCCCTTAAATTATATCTAATATCCTACCATGTTAAAGGAATGACAATAATCAAGAAACATATGAAGGTGAGTAAAATTACAAAGATAAAGTGGAAAACCCTCACAAAAGCACATTGGATGTAAGACAGGTTTTAGGTGAAGAATCAGGATGCTCAACCCTCAAAGGAACAAAGAAATGTAGCCTACGCGCTCAGGCAGGTGCCACGACACTCTTTTCCACATTCTTATTGGCCACTCTACTACATGGGACATCAGAACACTTGAAATTTGCTAGACCTGAAAAGATATTTAATATCTCTCTCAAAACCTTTCCTTCAACTGTGCGTTAGAATATCCAATTATCATTTGCGTTTATTCAAAAGTACATTCGTGTTTCAAACAAAAGGACAGACAGTACAAACAAAAGAAGAGGCAAGCTGCATAATAGCTACTGTGCCTAATAGAAAGTGCTAGAGCATTAATACATCAAAAGTTTTGGTAAGGACACAAATGGAGTAATTTACTGGCACATCACAATCATGCGTCATAGGTGAACAAAGCCCAACCATCACATACATTTAACTCCTCCATCTCTGTCACATGGCTACAGAGATGAAGTTGCAGTGCTACCAACATGTGGGAACGGTGTGTGTCAGTTGGGGGTGGGTATCGTTGTAAGCGGTTCCTATGAAGACACTAGAAGACAGAGAAGAGAGAGCCAAGAGCCAATCCAGTCGCAGCTCCAGCAAGCATGCTGAGAGCCACGTCTCCTCCATCGTCACGTTGACGCTCGTGAACAATAACCTGATTCATCCCTTGGGGATTCCTCATAGGATATGCTCCTACAAATCATGGTGGGAAACATTAACTGCAGTTAGAATGGTGGAAAAAAGCTATATTGCAAAATAGTAACTGAAAGATTACATCCATTAAAAGAACAAAGGAACATTTAATTAAATGTGATTATCAACGTAACTTTGACATTCCTTCGGGAGCATGCAAACGAAAAAAAAGTGTGAATTCACCCTGTGCGTACCTTGGTATTGATAGGGGTATGCAACAGCATAGGGCTGCCCATCAGCTGAGTAAATGATCTGTGTGCCATGGACAGGAGGAGCTGGGGCATACCCTCCATAAGCGTCTGGAACATAAACCTGTTGGAAAGGCAGAAATCACTTGTGTCACTATTGGGGAGACTACCACTACTGCCCTGGTATCTAGAGAACTGATGCAAGCCATATACATTTATCCAAAACCACAATATATAGCATAAACACCATGTTACAGTGCCTTCAGAAAGTTCACACCCCTTTACTTTTTTCCATATTTGGTTGTGTTACAGCTTGAAGGTAAAATTGATTACATGTAGATTTGTTGTCACGGGCCAACACACAATACCCCATAATGTCAAAGTGGAATTATGTTTTATTTTTTATAAATGAAAAACATGTGAAAAGCTGAAACGTCTCAAGACAATAAGTATTCAACCCCTTTGTTATGGCAATTTGCTTAACAAGTCACATAATAAGTTGCATGGACTCACTGTGTGCAATAGTGTTTAACATGATTTTTGAATGACTACCTCATCTCTGTACCCAACACATACAGATAATTGTAAGGTCCTTCAGTTGAGCAGTGAATTTCAAACACAGATTCAACCACAAAGACCAGGGACGTTTTCCAATGTCTCAAAGAAGGGCACCTATTGGTAGATGGGCTTTAAAAAAAAAAATACAAGTACATTTTCTTTTTTTAAAGGCAGACATTGAATAACCCTTTGATAGTGAAGTTATTAATTACACTTTGGATGTTGTCTCAATACACCCAGTCACTACAAAGATACAGGCGTCCTTCCTAACTTAGTTGCCGGAGAGGAAGAACGCGCTCAGGATTTCACCATGAGGCCAATGGTGATTTTAAAAAACAGTTATAGTTTAATGGCTGTGATTGGAGAAAACTGAAGATGGATCAACAACATTATAGTTACTCCACAATACTAACCTAACTGACAAGAGTGAAAAGAAGGAAGCCTGCACAGAATAAAAAATACTCAAAAACATGCATCATGTTTGCAACAAGGCACTAACTAAAGTAATACTGCAAAAAAAAAATGTGGCAAAGCAATGAACTATTAGTTCTGAATACAAAGTGTTATGTTTTGGGCAAATCCAATACAACACTGAGTATCGCTCTATATTTTCAAGCATAGTGTTGACTGCATCATGTTATGGGTATGCATGTAATTGTTAAGGACTGGGGTGTTTTTTTTATTTTTATTAAAAAAAAAGAAATAGAGCTAAACACAAGCAAAATCCTGGAAAAAAATCTGGTTCAGTCTGCCTTCTACCAGACACTGGGAGATGAATTCACCTTTCAGCAAGACAATACCCTAAAACACACGGCCAAATCTTCACCGGACTTGCTTACAAAGAAGGCAGTCAATGTTCCTGAGTGGCCGAGTTACAGTTTGACTTAAATCTACTAGAAAATCTATGGCAAGACCTGAAATTGGTTGTCTAGCAACCAATTTGGTAGAGCTTGAATAATTTTTAAAGAATAAATGGGCAAATGTTGCACAATCCAGGTGTGGAAACCTCAGACTTACCCAGAAAGACTCATGGCTATAATCGCTGCCAAAGGTGCTTCTACAAAGTATTGACTTGGGTGTGAATACTTATGAGATATTTCTGTATTTTATTTTCAATAAATATGCAAAAATGTCTAAAAACCAACTGTTCACTGTCATTAAGGGGTATTGCGTGTAGATTGAATTCAGGCTGTAACACAACAAAATATGGAGTAAGTAAAGCGGTATTAATACTTTCTGAAGGCACTAGACTGCTCAAAGCATATTTACAAACGTAAAGTCTAGGCAGCAGGCTCACATACGTACCGGAGGTGGAGGACCATATTCAGAATATGGAGGAGGGGCAGAAGCAACAATTTGCTGCGCAAAGCCAATCTGAGGAGGTGCGACCACCTAAAAATATAGAGATATACACATACACACAGTACCAGTCAAATGTTTACACACACCTACTCAAAAATAAATATCAGAATTGGGCTGGCCGTGTAAACGCAGCCATGGTGTTTGAAAAACAATTAACTTTGATATGACAGTCGAGAGCAAATAAATAATAGTGCTTAGTATGAAATGTAGACTACTTTACACACACATTCTATAGATTATTTACACATTTGGCATGACAGTGCTGTGTGTGTTGGGTCTGGGGACAAACCGCTTGTCTCTTAACACCATTCCCTATATTTCACATCACTGTTAGTATCACAATATTACTCTCCTATGCATTGTGTTCACATCCCAGTTTCTTGTGAATAATAAGCTATATGTTAGTTTATAATTGCAGTTGGATAGATATACAGTACCAGTCAAAAGTTTGAACACACCAACTCATTCAAGGGTTTTTCTTTATTTTTTACATTGTAGAATAATAGTGAAAACATCAAAACTATGAAATAACACACATGGAATCATGTAGTTTTTGCTTGTTCTTATCTGTAATTAAATATATTATTAAACTGCATTGTTGGTTAGGGGCTTGTAAGTAAGCATTTCACTGTAAGGTCTACACCTGTTGTAGTCGGCGCATGTGACTAATAAAATTTGATTTGATTTAGTAACCAAAAAAAGTATTAAATCAAAATACGTTTTATATTTGAGATTCTTCAAAGAGCTTTGCACTCTTGACATTCTCTCAACCAGCTTCACCTGGAATGCTTATCCAACAGTCTTTAAGGAGTTCCCACATATGCTGAGCACTCTTCTTATTTGTGTACTTTAGTAGTGGTTTCTTTGCAGCAATTCGACCATGAAGGCCTGATTCACGCAGTCTCCTATGAACAGTTGATGTTGAGATGTGTCTGTTACTTGACCTCTGTGAAGCATTTATTTGGGCTTCAATCTGAGGTGCAGTTAACTAATGAAATTATGCTCTGCAGCAGAGGTAACTATGGATCTTCCTTTCCTGTGGCGGTCCTCGTGAGAGCCAGTTTCATCATCTCCCGGGTGGCGCAGTGGTCTAGGGCACTGCATCGCAGTGCTAGCTGCGCCACCAGAGTCTCTGGGTTCGCGCCCAGGCTGGGCTGGGTTCGCGCCCAGGCTCTGTCGCAGCCGGCCGCAACCGGGAGATCCGTGGGGCGACGCACAATTGGCATAGCGTCGTCCGGGTTAGGGAGGGTTTGGCCGGTAGGGAGGGTTTGGCCGGTAGGGATATCCTTGTCTCAGTATGTAAAAATGTAATAAAATGTATGCACTCTACTGTAAGTCGCTCTGGATAAGAGCGTCTGCTCTTGGCCGGTAGGGATATCCTTGTCTCAGTATGTAAAAATGTAATAAAATGTATGCGCTCTACTGTAAGTCGCTCTGGATAAGAGCGACTGCTAAATGACTAAAATGTAAATGTAAATCATAGCGCTTGATGGTTTTTGCGACTGCACTTGAAGAAACTTCAAGTTCTTAAAATGTTCCTGATTGACTGACTTTCATGTGTTACAAGTAATGATGGACTGTCGATTCTCTTTGCTTATTTGAGCTGTTCTTGCCATAATATGGAATTGGTCTTTTACCAAATAGGGCAATCTTCTGTATACCACCCCTACCCTGTCACAACAACTGATTGGCTCAAGCGCATTAAGGAAAGAAATTCCACAAATTAACTTTTAACAAGGCACACCTGTTAATTGAAACACATTCCAGGTGACAACCTCATGAAGCTGGTTGAGAAAATGCCAAGAGTTTGAAAACCTGTCAAGGCAAAGGGTGGCTACTTTGAAGATGATCAAATATAAAATATATTTTGATTGGTTTAAAACTTCTTAGGGCTGCAATCCCAGTAACGGGATCGATATGACAACAGCCAGTGAAAGTGCAGGGCGCCAAATTCAAAAAACACAAATCTCATAATTAAAATTCCTCAGACATACATGTGTCTTATACCATTTTAAAGGTAATCATGTTGTTAATCCCACCAAAGCGTCCAATTTCAAATATGCTTTTCAGCGAAAGCACCACAAACGATTATGTTAGGTCACACCAAACCACAATAAGCACAGCCATTTTTCCAGCCAAAGATAGGAGTAAAAAAAAAAAGCATAAATAGAGATAAAATTAATCACTAACCTTTGATGATCTTCATCAGATGACACTCATAGGACTTCATGTTACACAATACATGTATGTTCTGTTTGATAAAGTTCATATTTATATAAAAAAAATCGGAGTTTACATTGGCGCATTACATTCACTAGTTCCAAAAACATCCAGTAATTTTGCATAACCACAACATTTCAATAGAAATACTCATCATAAATGTAGATGATAATACAAGTTATACACATGGAATTATAGATATACCTCTCCTTAATGCAACCTCTGTGTCAGATTTCAAAAAAACTTTACGGAAAAAGCAAACCATGCAATAATCTGAGACGGCGCTCAGAACAATAGTCAAATTAGCCGCCATGTTGGAGTCAACAGAAATCAGAACTTACATGATAAATGTTTCCTTACCTTTGATGATCTTCATCAGAATGCACACCCAGGAATCCCAGGTCCATAATAAATGCTTGATTTGTTCGATAATGTCTGTTATTTATGTCCAATTAGATACTTTTGTTAGCGCGTTTGGTAAACAATTCCAAAGTCACGAAGCGCGTTCCCTAAAAGCTGACGAAATGTCCAAAAGTTCAGTAACAGTCAGTAGAAACATGTCAAACGATGTATTGAAACAATCTTTAGAATGTTGTTAACATAAATCTTGAATAACGTTCCAACCGGAGAATTACATTGACTTCTGATGAGCGATGGAACAGAGCTCCCTCTTATGTGAACGCGCATGGTGAAAGCATGGTCAGGTCATGGCAGACTTGACTAATTCCTCTTCCTTCTACAGACTGTTGACATCTAGTGGAAGCCGTAGGAAGTGAAAACTCATTCATATCTCGCTGTGATTTCAATGGGATCTTGGTTGAAAATCGACCAGCCTAATAATTTCCACTTCCTGTTTGGATTTTTTCTCAGGTTTTTGCCTGCCATATGAGTTCTGTTATACTCACAGACATAATTCAAACAGTTTTAGAAACTTCCGAGTGTTTTCTATCCAATACTAATATGCATATATTAGCAACTATGACTGAGGAGTAGGCCGTTTACTCTGGGCACCTTTCATCCAAGCTACTCAATACTGCCCCTGCAGCCACAAGTTAACACTTTTTTGGTTACTACATTATTCCATGTGTTACTTCATAGTTTTGATGTCTTCGCTACTATTCTACAACGTAAAAAATAGGAAAAATAAAGAAAAACCCTGGAATGAGTAGGTCTGTCCAAACTTTTGACTGATACTCTATATTAAGACCTGAGCTATAATACTGTCCATAAGTAGACTAGGATATGCAGGCAGAGGGTCTTTGCAGACCAGCAGAAACTCACAGAGCTGATTCTGGCATCCTGGAGAGCCATGGTCCATGCCCTGAAACAACAATGGGAAAACAAGAATAAACTTGAGTTTTCAGCAGGCTAACCCATATACACACAACTAATCACAGTCATATTGATTACAATGGGAGAGATGTCTTACAGTGCATCATCTGCACTGTCTCCACAAATGCTGATAACCCGTCCATCTCTGCAGACTATCTGGAGTAGGGCATCTCGACTTCTGCCCTCTGGAGGGTTTAGATCTGTGGACAGTGAAAAGGTGGATGTAACTGTTGGTTGATGGGTTGGTGTGGATACATTTTTGTCATTAAGTAGACGCTCTTATGCAGGGTGACTTACAGTTAGAGCATTCATCTTAAGTTTGCTGGGGGGGGGGGGGGGGGTCCTATTGCGAGTTGAGAGGATTGGATAGAAAAGTATAGCAGATGTAGGTAGTCAAGTACCTTGACATGCAGTTGCACTGCGAATGTTAATGCAGTCCACTCTCATGTGGATCTCATCCTCCATATCTCGCCGGTGCTGGTCATCATAGAAAACCAGCCGCCCATCAGACCACAGATCAAACCAGTTCCTCTTCCACCGCCGCAGAATAGTGCCTGTATCATTTCATTATATTTAAATACTCTTAGCACTTGTGCAAACACAGGTCTAAGCCCCAAAGAGCAATGAGCCCATGGTGGTATGGAAAAACTACATGACGAAATTCTGTGAAGTGTCAGGAAGAAAACTATAGAAAACATTTCTGCAACGAAAACTAGCAGTTCTATTGAACATGTTCAGAAAACAGGGAGGAACCTACATGAATATGTCCAATAGAAACGCCAGTTTTCGTTACAAAACGTTTGGAGTAATGATTACACTCCAGGTTTGTGACAGACTTGTGTACTGCACTAGTGACAGTGTACAGCTAACGTTAGCTACAGCTCCACTCACTCTGCCGATGGAGGAAGCCACTTTTCACAATCGACATCGTTAGGTTACTCTGAAAATAAGCAATTATAAACATTTGGAAACACCAACAAAAAATGCTTACTGGATATAGCGAAATCTATTTAGCTATCATATCTAATAGCTAGTTTAGCTAAACCATCGTAACACTCACTGCCTACACTAGTGCCTGGTATGCTAACTAACGTTAGCTGACCGAATCTATTTACGTTGGCATTTGACCCTTTGGTAAACTATGCTTTGAAGCTTATTCGGACCATATTACTGTCGATTATAATATGACTAGCTACACATGCCATATCTGTAATTAAATTACCTCTTGTGGAACGTCCTTTTCAAAGCCCTGAGAGGACAAAAGTTAACTGTCTTGTTTTGAATGACATCATCAATATCAGCTGACTGGTCCTTAATTAGAATGCTGGGAATTGAAGCCACGATAAACAATCATATTATTCGTTCCCTGTAATGTTACAATAATAAGTCGTGATTGTCTTTACTTTTAAAATATAAAGGAGCCAAACCCTAAAGTTATCCAATCATAAGGATATGATCAAATCTGTATCTTTTGAGCCAAAGAAAATCTAGGATGTCATGAATTATGAATGTCTGTAGCTAATGTTCAGCTAATGAATGCTGTGTTCATAACCAAGTGGGGAAGGTGGTATTTAACACATGACAGGGAAAAATCCACTTAAAAGGCCCTCCAACTCTTAATTACTAGTGGGGAAATAATCAATAGGTGACGTTGCGTGCTTGTTCGAAATGGGAAACTGAGAAGTCAGACATCCGACATGATTGTGTTCAAGTGTTTTTGAAGTTGAAACAATTCTTATATCAGTAAGATTTTAGTTTGATAAGTTAGCCAACATTGCTAATAATATAGTTAGCTAGCTTGCTTAACTACATGCTCCGGAATTTCGGTGACTACTTAGTATTTTTTAAACTCCCGCTTTGGGATGGATGTGTTAATGTGTAGTTCATACATGCAGAATTACTGTTTTAATACAATTAGCCACAAAATCCTAGTTTGAAAGCGACTCCTTTTTTGGAAGCTGTGCTCCGCCATTTCCCCTACATTTTCCTACACGTGAGCCAGCCCCCTAGCAATTTGAGTTCTAGGCAATGAGCTTCAGTCCCTCGCCATTTGAGTAACAGCTAGCAAGATGCACACAGAGCAGATCGATTGAGCAATGACTTGGTGCACATAAACTCAGCAAAAAAAAAAGAAACGTCCTCTCAGTGCGTTTATTTTCAGCAAACTTAACATGTGTAAATATTTGTATGAATATAACAAGATTCAACAACTGAGATATAAATTGAACAAGTTCCACAGACATGTGACTAACAGAAATGGAATAATGTGTCCCTGAACAAAGGGGGGGTGAGGTCAAAATCAAAAGTAACAGTCAGTATCTGGTGTGGCCACCAGCTGCATTAAGTATTGCAGTGCATCTCCTCCTCATGGACTGCACCAGATTTGCCAGTTCTTGATGTGAGATGTTACCCCATTCTTCCACCAAAGCACCTGCAAGTTCCCGGACATTTCTGGGGGGAATGGCCCTAGCCCTCACCCTCCGATCCAACGGGTCCCAGATGTGCTCAATGGGATTGAGATCCGGGCTCTTCGCTGGCCATGGCAGAACACTGACATTCCTGTCTTGCAGGAAATCTTGCACAGAACGAGCAGTATGGCTTCTGGCATTGTCATGCTGGAGGGTCATGTCAGGATGAGCCTGCAAGAAGGGTACCACGTGAAGGAGGTGGATGTTTTCCCTGTAACGCACAGCATTGAGATTGCCTGCAATGACAACAAGCTCAGTCCGATGATGCTGTGACACACCGCCCCAGACCTTGACAGACCCTCCACCTCCAAATCGATCCCGCTCCAGAGTACAGGCCTCGGTGTAACGCTCATTCCTTCGACAATAAACACGAATCCGACCATCACCCCTGGTGAGACAAAACCACGACTCGTCAGTGAAGAGCACTTTTTGCCAGTCCTGTCTGGTCCAGCGACGGTGGGTTTGTGCCCATGGGCGACGTTGTTGCCGGTGATGTCTGGTGAGGACCTGCCTTACAACAGGCCTACAAGTCCTCAGTCCAGCCTCTCTCAGCCTATTGCGGATAGTCTGAGCACTGATGGAGGGATTGTACGTTCCTGGTGTAACTCGGGCAGTTGTTGTTGCCATCCTGTACCTGTCCCGCAGGTGTGATGTTCGGATGTAACGATCCTGTGCAGGTGATGTTACACGTGGTCTGCCACTGCGAGGACGATCAGCTGTCCATCCTGTCTCCCTGTAGCGCTGTCTTAGGCATCTCACAGTACGGACGTTGCAATTTATTGCCCTGGCCACATCTTCAGTCCTCATGCCTCCTTGCAGCATGCCTAAGGCACGTTCACGCAGATGAGCATTGACCCTGGACATCTTTCTTTTGGTGTTTTTCAGAGTCAGTAGAAAGGCCTCTTTAGTGTCCTAAGTTTTCATAACTGTGACCTTAATTGCCTACCATCTGTAAGCTGTTAGTGTCTTAATGACCGTTCCACAGGTTCATGTTCATTAATTGTGTATGGTTCATTGAACAAGCATGGGTAACAGTGTTAAAATCCTTTACAATGAAGATCTGTGAAGTTATTTGGATTTTTACAAATTATATTTGAAAGACAGGGTCCTGAAAAAGGGACTTTTCTTTTTTTGCTGATTTTATGTGATGTAGCAAGGTTTGGAACCTAAGTTATTTTCCAACCGTTTAGTTCTGAACAAAACCATTATTTATTTATTTTGTTCCGACCAGCAAAATAAAGTTCTGAACCGGTTCCAACCAAAAAAAGTAGCGGTTTATATCGTTTTCTTTCTAATATTTTTTAAACCTCTAAAAAATAATTTTAAATAAAAAAAAAACATTTAACTCGACATTGAATTACTTTACCAATCAGTGCAGCTAGAACAGTTTGCTGGGGAGTGGGTACTCGATTTAATCTGCATAGATAAGTAATTAAGAGCAAATTCTATTTTGCTGTAACAGAATGGTTTAATTGTAATGAAAGACAAACACTATGCTGCCAGTCACGTAGGGCGCGAGATGCAACTGAAATTGAGGGTGAGGATAGAGGAAGCTCGACTTGAAGTGCTGGGCATCTTGTTATGACATGCATTACTAGAAATAGGCCCACAGAATTAAATTTACGGAGGATCGGTTTTTATGAAGGAATTTTGAATGTCTTTGAATTTCCTAGTTGGGCTAACAAGCATGTTGTGTGCAGAGCAGCACTATAATTACAAACACGTCTTACCTTTTTGTAGTTAATAAATCTGATGTGAAACTTGATAACTGTAGTATTCCTTAACTAGCATTGAAAAAGTAAATCCATTCTTCTCTAATTAAACATCTCTCCCTAATTTTGGAATTACACTTGTAACGTCATCAGTAGACTAAATCAAATCAAAATAAAATTTATTTATATAGCCCTTCGTACATCAGCTGATATCTCAAAGTGCTGTACAGAAACCCAGCCTAAAACCCCAAACAGCAAGCAATGCAGGTGTAGAAGCACGGTGGCTAGGAAAAACTCCATAGAAAGGCCAAAACCTAGGAAGAAACCTAGAGAGGAACCAGGCTATGAGGGGTGGGCAGTCCTCTTCTGGCTGTGCCGGGTGGAGATTATAACAGAACATGGCCAAGATGTTCAAATGTTCATAAATGACCAGCATGGTCAAATAATAATAATCACAGTAGTTGTCGAGGGTGCGGCAAGTCAGCACCTCAGGAGTAAATGTCAGTTGGCTTTTCATAGCCGATCATTAAGAGTATCTCTACCGCTCCTGCGGTCTCTAGAGAGTTGAAAACAGCAGGTCTGGGACAGGTAGCATGTCCGGTGAACAGGTCAGGGTTCCATAGCCGCAGGCAGAACAGTTGAAACTGGAGCAGCAGCACGGCCAGGTGGACTGGGGACAGCAAGGAGTCATCATGCCAGGTCGTCCTGCGGCATGGTCCTAGGGCTCAGGTCCTCCAAGAGAGAGAAAGAAAGAGAGAATTAGAGAGAGCATACTTAAATTCACACAGGACACCGGATAAGACAGGAGAAGTACTCCAGATATAACAAACTGACCCTAGCCCCCCGACACATAAACTACTGCAGCATAAATACTGGAGGCTGAGACAGGAGGGGTCAGGAGATACTGTGGCCCCATCCGATGATACCACCGGACAGGGCCAAACAGGAAGAATATAACCCCACCCACTTTGCCAAAGCACAGCCCCCACACCACTAGAGGGATATCTTCAACCACCAACTTACCATCCTGAGACAAGGCCGAGTATAGCCCACAAAGATCTCCGCCACGGCACAACCCAAGGGGGAGCGCCAACCCAGACAGGAAGATCACGTCAGTGACTCAACCCCCTCAAGTGATGCACCCCTCAAGTGATGCACCCCTCCTAGGGACGGCATGAAAGAGCACCAGTAAGCCAGTGACTCAGCCCCTGTAATAGGGTTAGAGGCAGAGAATCCCAGTGGAGAGAGGGGAACCGGCCAGGCAGAGACAGCAAGGGCGGTTCGTTGCTCCAGAGCCTTTCCGTTCACCTTCACACTCCTGGGCCAGACTACATTCAATCATATGACCCACTGAAGAGATAAGTCTTCAGTAAAGACTTAAAGGTTGAGACCGAGTCTACGTCTCTCACATGGGTAGGCAGACCATTCCATAAAAATTGAGATCTATAGGAGAAAGCCCTGCCTCCAGCTGTTTGCTTAGAAATTGTAGGGACAATTAGGAGGCCTGCGTCTTGTGACCGTAGCGTACGTGTAGGTATGTATGGCAGGACCAACTCGGAAAGATAGGTAGGAGCAAGCCCATGTAACGCTTTGTAGGTTAACAGTAAAACCTTGAAATCAGCCCTTGCCTTAACAGGAAGCCAGTGTAAGGAAGCTAGCACTGGAGTAATATGATAAAAAATGTTGGTTCTAGTCAGGATTCTAGCAGCCGTATTTAGCACTAACTGAAGTTTATTTAGTGCTTTATCCGGGTAGCCGGAAAGTAGAGCATTGCAGTAGTCTAACCTAGAAGTAACAAAAGCATGGATTAATTTTTCTGCATCATTTTTGGACAGAAAATGTCTGATTTTTGCAATGTTACGTAGATGGAAAAAAGCTGTCCTTGAAACAGTCTTGATATATTCGTCAAAAGAGAGATCAGGGTCCAGAGTAGCGCCGAGGTCCTTCACAGTTTTATTTGAGACGACTTTACAACCATCAAGATTAATTGTCAGATTCAACAGAAGATCTCTTTGTTTTTTGGGACCTAGAACAAGCATCTCTGTTTTGTCCGAGTTTAAAAGTAGAAAGTTTGCAGCCATCCACTTCCTTATGTCTGAAACACAGGCTTCTAGCGAGGGCAATTTTGGGGCTTCACCATGTTTCATTGAAATGTACAGCTGTGTGTCATCCGCATAGCAGTGAAAGTTAACATTATGTTTTCGAATGACATCCCCAAGAGGTAAAATATATAGTGAAAACAATAGTGGTCCTAAAACGGAACCTTGAACACCGAAATGTACAGTTGATTTGTCAGAGGACAAACCATTCACAGAGACAAACTGATATCTTTCCGACAGATAAGATCTAAACCAGGCCAGAACTTGTCCGTGTAGACCAATTTGGGTTTCCAATCTCTCCAGAAGAATGTGGTGATCGATGGTATCAAAGGCAGCACTAAGGTCTAGTAGCACGAGGACAGATGCAGAGCCTCGGTCTGACGCCATTAAAAGGTCATTTACCACCTTCACAAGTGCAGTCTCAGTGCTATGATGGGGTATAAAACCAGACTGAAGCATTTCGTATACATTGTTTGTCTTCAGGAAGGCAGTGAGTTGCTGCGCAACAGCTTTTTCTAAAATTTTTGAGAGGAATGGAAGATTCAATATAGGCCGATAGTTTTTTAAATATTTTCTGGGTCAAGGTTTGGCTTTTTCAAGAGAGGCTTTATTACTGCCACTTTTAGTGAGTTTGGTACACATCCGGTGGATAGAGAGCCGTTTATTATGTTCAACATAGGAGGACCAAGCACATGAAGCAGCTCTTTAAGTAGTTTAGTTGGAATAGGGTCCAGTATGCAGCTTGAAGGTTTAGAGGCCATGATTATTTTCATCATTGTGTCAAGAGATATAGTACTAAAACACTTAAGTGTCTCTCTTGATCCTAGGTCCTGGCAGAGTTGTGCAGACTCAGGACAGCTGAGCTTTGGAGGAATACGCAGATTTAAAGAGGAGTCCGTAATTTGCATTCTAATGATCATGATCTTTTCCTCAAAGAAGTAAATGTATTACTGCTGAAGTGAAAGCCATCCTCACTTGGGGAATGCTGCTTTTTAGTTAGCTTTGACTACAGTAACGTATGCTTCAGATGGGAGGCGCAGGCCTATACATCAGGGATTGTAACATGTTCAAGGAACAGAACAGAAAACCAGAAAATAACTATTTTTTTAGAGGAACAGAACCGAGAACGAAAGTGATTTATACGAACCTGTTAAAAACGCTATTTTACGTTCCGGGATTTTTTTCTCCCAGTCTCACAAAAAAACGCAACATAGCACCTATGCAAAGCCCTCACTGTCACTCAGAAACTTATTCCAGTGTCTGCCTGCCTGCCAGCTGAAATCAGTGTTGCCAACTACTCAGTAAGGAAAGTAGCTGTTGGCTGTCCTAAAAGTCGCTAGAAGTCGCTAAATGACGTCATCGCCTAATTTGCATAATTGGCCATGTGCATGTAATTGTGATGGACGCTGAGTAAAAAACACCCTAAATATGTTTAGAACTACAAATTAACTTTCTTCTGTCGATTCTTGTTTTTTTTGTATGTCACAATTCCAACCCTCCTCCTTTATCCGGGCTTGGGACCGGCAAAAGTGACCCAAAAGAGACACTCTGGCGGAGTTACTTCGTTTTTTATTTTTGAGTTTAGTTTTCTTAATTTGGTTTGGTTTTTAACCTTATGGTCCACTTAGGAGCCTACAACAAGTCACAGTAAAACATGAATATTTTTAACCATAATTTTTTTTACATTTTTATGTATACAATCTACATTAACAATCTAAATGGACCAAAAAGAGACAATAGAAAAAACTGTCAATGGCAATGTGAGAAAATTATGTTAACTAGTCTGGCCCTAATTCAGGTTAATTGTTTTTTTCCCCAGACCCCCCTCCACACACACACAGGCTGTGCTGGCTCACAGAAAGAGTGGGTCATCGTCATTTTGGTCAAGGCTCTCTGTGGCAGGTTCAGCAACTGAGGGAGCTGACTTAAATGAGTAAACAGCTGATGTGCCAAAAAGCTGCAAAACATTATCAGGCAGCTGGTGCAAGCCTCACCAGACAGCTTCAGTACATATCGAATGTACAGGATGGAGTTAAGGGTCTGCAAGGACATCCGATTTCTAAGTTTGCTTTTTACCACACTCATCTGGCTGAATACTCTCTCGGCTTCAGCATTCGAGTGTGGCAAGGACAACACAGACACAGCAGCCATGGCAAGTTCTTGAAACGGGTTGATATCAGCTGCATCCCTGAACTTCCAAATCTCACTCCAGAAGCCCAGTGTGTTTTTGTCTCATTCCATTTACTAAGATGGATGGCATGCCATTGCTGGACAATCTTGTCTATCTCTGCAGGGGAGTAGCCAAGGAGCTTGGCTATTTTTTCTATTTCTCCAGGGCTCTTATTGTGCTTTAGAGTTTCCTCCACATTGAAAACTGACATGTACTGCAATGCTTCGATGTTGTCAGGTAGTCTCACCCTCAACTCATTAGTGAGGGAGATGGTGAAGGCTACACACCGCTTTCGGACATTGTTTTCATCCTCAGGCGCAAGGTGGAGCTCAGCTGCCTTTGACTCAAAAAGGTAACCAAGGTACGGTTTGGGACTGATGTATCCATGTATTGGCCCTTTGAGTACATCAACATTTGCCAGTGGATTCAGCACCCTGCTGCTCACAGACTTGATCAGGCTAACCAAGCTGTCAAGTAGCTTAAGAGGATTTACTTGCTCTCCCTCAAAAGCCTTGATGGCCAACTGTACCTCACCCAGCACTGACTTCAAAAAAGTCAGATACAATATGTTTTGAGGATCACTGTACATGGAGTATAAAACCTCAGCCATGTAGCAGTGTTCACTGAACTTGGTGACTGCGAAATGCAGCCTAAGCTCCTCCCACTGATCCAAAATGCGTGAAACCGCGGGTTCAATGGAGAGCCAACGTGTGGCACACACCTTGGTTATCTGTAAAGGTTTCTCCCCACAGTTGATGGTCTCATATATGGCCTTGTAGGCCTCCTTGTGCTTTGGAGACACTGAAAACCAGTTATAAGTCTCTCGTACCAAGTACTCCACACTACGGGGGATGGTGTCATTGGAAGCATGACTTATAGCAAGCTGCAGAGAGTGGCACACACAGCGAATAAGAACCAGATATTCGAGGCCATACTCCTCCTTCAGAACTTTATGGACCCCATTGTTAATCCCATCATAACAGAGATATTGTCAGTCCCTATCCCCAGGAGTTTCTCTTTTTTAAGACAACACCTTTCAAGGAAAGCCACAACAGCACACGGGCTATAGATTTGGCATCTCCTCCCTCCAACTCAACAAGCCCCAGAAAGGTTGGTACAATTGTCTGCTTGGTGTCACTAAAGTACCTTATCACAACCCCCAGGTACTTAGAAACACTTACATCCGTGGACTCATCGAGGAGGAGGCTGAAACGCTGGTCACCCACATCTGCGACCAACTTTTTCAGAAAGTATGGTGCTAGAACACCATTAATCATTTCTGTGCACTTTGTCCTGTGCATTTTGGAAGTGGGTAGCAGCATTGGAGTCTGAGAAAGCAGCTCTACATGCTTCTCCAATGTGATCACATTCCAGCATGGAACAGTGTTCAGCGATAGCTAATGCCATGGTGGCCTCAGCCTTTTTTGCAGAGTAAATTTTTTAAACCATAAATGGCTTTTATTTAAGCTCATGAAACATGGGACCAACACTTTACATGTTGCGTTTATATTTCAGTATAGTTAAGGATACTATAGTTATCATGTTTCACATTGGATTCATTTACTACAAGAAGGTAAGACGTGTTTTTATTTCAATTCTGGTGCTAGCTCTGGTCTAGCTCTCAAAATCTAGGCGGCATTATGTGTAATGTAATGGAACTGAGTCATGATCAAGGGCTAGCTCTGGTCCAACGTTTGTTAAGCCAACTCTCTGAAGTTCCACGTCATTCAAAGGTCCTTTATAAAAGCCGCACTTCCGTAGATATAAATCTGTGGGCCTAATTCAGATAATGCATGTCATAACTTTCGACTCTGTCAATCACCGCATTCTTATCGTCAGACTCATTAGCCTTGGCTTCTCAAATGACTGCCTCGCCTGGTTCACCAAATACTTCCCAGATAGAGTTCAGTGTGTCAAATCGGAGGGCCTGTTGTCCGGACCTCTGCCAGTCTCTATGGGGGTGCCACAGGGTTCAATTCTCAGGCTGACTCTTTTCTCTGTATATATCAATGATGTCGCTCTTGCTGCTGGTGATTCTCTGAACCACCTCTATGCAGACGACACCATTCTGTATACATCTGGCCCTTCTTTGGACACTGTGCTAACAAACCTCCAAACGAGCTTCAACGCCATACAACATTCCTTCCGTGGCCTCCAACTGCTTTCAAATGCTAGTAAAACTAAGTGCATGCTCTTCAACCGATTGCTGCCCGCACCCTCGGGCCGACTAGCATCACTACTCTGGACGGTTCTGACCTAGAATATGTGGACAACTACAAACACCTAGGTGTAAACTCTCCTTCCAGACTTACATTAAGCATCTCCAATCCAAAATTAAATCTAGAATCGGCTTCCTATTTTGAAACAAAGCCTCCTTCACTCATGCCGCCAAACATACCCTCGTAAAACGGACTATCCTACCGACGACCCTTGACTTCGGCTAGGTGATTTACAAAATAGCCCCCAACACTCTACTCAGCAAACTGGATGTAGTCTATCACAGTGCCATCCGTTTTATCACCAAAGCCCCATATACTACCCACCACGGCGAACTGTATGCTCTCGTTGGCTGGCCCTCACTACATATCTGTCGCCAAACCCACTGGCTCCAGGTCATCTATAAGTCTTTGCTAGGTAAAGCCCCGCCTTATCTCAGCTCACTGGTCACCATAGCAACACCCACCCGTAGCACCCGCTCCAGCAGGTATATTGCACTGGTCATCCCCAAAGCCAACCCTTCCTTTGGCTGCCTTTCCTTCCAGTTCTCTGCTGCCAATGACTGGAACGAATTGCAAAAATCTCTGAAGCTGGAGTCTTATATCTCCCTCTCGAACTTTAAGCATCAGCTGTCTGAGCAGCTTACCGATCACTGTACCTGTACACAGCCAATCTGTAAATAGCACACCCGACTACCTCATCCCCATATTATTACTTACCCTCTTGCACCCCAGTATCTCTACTTGAACATCATCTGCACATCTATCACTCCAGTATTAATGCTAAATTGTAATTATTTTCACCTCTAGGGCCTATTTATTGCCTACCTCCCTACTCTTCAGCATTTGCACACACTGTACATAGATTTTCTTTTTTTATTTTCTTTTGTGTTATTGACTACGTTTGTTTATGTGTAACTCTGTGTTGTTGTTTTTGTTGCACTGCTTTGCTTTATCCTGGCCAGGTCGCAGTTGTAAATGAGAACTTGTTCTCAACTGGCCTACCTGGTTAAATAAAGGTGAAGTAAAATAAATAACAACAAGATGCCCAGTGCTTCATGCCCAGCGCTCTCCTCACTCGCATGTCGCACTCTACACTACACTTGTCTGTGCAATGCATGTACATAGTTCGCCCGCTCCATAGCAAGCTGCTCTATCCATCGGTAAAGTAATTTAATGTTGAGTTAAATGTAAAAAAAATAAAAAATAAATTAGAGGTTTAAAAAGGATTGCTGGCAGGCAGATGCTGGAATATGTTTTTGGGTGACAGAATGAGGGCTTTGCACAGGTGCTTTGTACAATTTTTGTTGGACAAGGAATAAATGCCCAGAACATAAAATGACATTATTAACCGGTTCCCATGCTTTTAAATAACCATTCTGTTCCGGAACAGTACAGATCATCTTCGTTTTCGGTTCTGTTCCACAAATAATTTAGTTATTTTCTTGTTTTCAGTACTGTTCCTTGAACCGGTTCCAACCATTGCAGGCAATTTTCGGGGAACACTTTTGGCTCAGTGAGTGCTACTTTCAGAACTACTGGCTAAAAAGTATACAAAAGTACTGGAGAATTTCTTTAACATTGACAATATGGTCAAACTAGCTACATTATCAATATTGATATAAGGTTGTAATTGTAAAAAATGAATATTGTCATCTTTTGGTTCAAAAGGTGAAAGAAGTTTCCCACTTGGAGTTGTTGAAGTGAAAATGTCCCACTGGGAACTAGGAGTTTCTGATAACTTCAAATATACGTGTTTTGAACGCAGCATCATCCCTGAGCTCTGTTTTCTCCCAGAGAGGAAGAGGTGAAGCAAGGGTCGACTCCGCCCAAAATCTGTCTGCGCGAAAATAAACGTGAGGAGTTTTTGTATGGGTCAAGATAAAAGTGAGTTGCTAATTTGATACGTGAGGCTTATTTGATCTTATAGAAGTTTCATAATGCTCAGGTTGTTACAAGTGTACTGATATAAGTGTAATACACGTGAAATTCCGGAGACTTTAAGAAAAACTATTTTATATCTGAGTTGTTTGTGCCTCTTAGTCACACATATATCTGACCTCTCATTGGCTAGAACAGTGGCGTTAAGGATCCGGTCTGCGAGGGGTCCTGTCTAGCCTGCAGGTGGTATGAGTAAAACATTTATACATTTGAAATACAGTACCAGTCAAAAGTTTGGACACCTACTCATTCAAGTTTTTCCAAAGTTTTTAAAAACTATTTTCTACATTGTAGAATAATAGTGAAGACATAAACTATGAAATAACACATATGGAATCATGTAGTAACCAAGAAAGTGTTAAACAAATCAAAATATTTGGTATATTTCAGATTCTTCAAAGTAGCCACCCTTTGCCTTGATAACAGCATTGCACACTTTTGGCATTATCTCAACCAGCTTCATGAGGTAATTACCTGGAATGCATTTCAATTTACAGGTGTACCTTGTTAAAAGTTAATTTGTGAAATTTCTTTCCTTCTTAATGCACTTGAGCCAATCAGTTGTGTTGTGACAAAGTAGGGGTGGTATACAGAAGACAGCCCTATTTGGTAAAAGACCAAGTCCATATTATAGCAAGAACAGCTCAAATAAGCAAAGAGAAACAACAGTCCATCATTAGTTTAAGACATGAAGGTCAATCAATCCGGAAAGTTTCTTCAAGTGCAGTCGCAAAAACTATCAAGCGCTATGATGAAACTGGCTCTCATGAGGACCGCCACAGGAAAGGAAGACCCAGAGTTACCTCTGCTGCAGAGGATAAGTTAATTTGAGTTACCAGCCTCAAAAACTGCAGGCCAAATAAATGCTTCACAGAGTTCAAGTAACAGACACATCTCAACATCAACTGTTCAGAGGAGACTGCGTGAATCAGGCCTTCATGGTCAAAATGCTGCAAAGAAACCACTACTAAAGGACACCAATAAGAAGAAGAGACTTGCATAGGCCAAGAAACACGAGCAATGGACATTAGACCGGTGGAAATCTGTCCTTTGTTCTGATGAGTCCAAATTTGAGATTTTTGGTTCCAACCACTGTGTCTTTGTGAGACCCAGAGTAGGTGAACGGATGATCTCTGCATGTGTGATTCCCACTGTGTAGCATGGAGGAGGTGGTGTTATGGTGTGGGGATGCTTTGCTGGTGACACTGTCTGTGATTTATTTAGAATTCAAGGCACACTTAACCAGCATGGCTACCACAGAATTCTGCAGCGATACACCATCCCATCGGTTTTGCGCTTAATGGGACTTTCATTTGTTTTTCAACAGGACAATGACCCAATACACCTCCAGGCTGTGTACGGGCTATTTGACCGAGAAGGATAGTAATGGAGTGCTGCATCAAATCACCAAATCTCAACCCAATTTGAGATTGTTTGGGATGAGTTGGACCGCAGAGTGAAGGAAAAGCAGCCAGTGAGTGCTCAGCATATGTGGGAATTCCTTCAAAACTGTTGAGAAAGCATTCCAGGTGAAGCTGGTTGAGAGAATGCCAAGTGTGTGCAAAGCTGTCGTCAAGGCAAAGGGTGGCTACTTTGAAGAATCTCAAATATAAAATATATTTTGAATTGTTTAACACTTTTTTGGTCACTACATGATTCCATGTGTTATTTCATAGTTTTAATGTCTTCACTATTATTCTACAATGTAAAAAATTAAGAAAAACCCTTGAATGAATAGGTGTGTCCAAACTTTTGACTGGTGCTGTACATATTTTTTGACTGAAACCAAATCGAAACTGTGTAGAAATGATAATGGACCTACATTCATGCAGTTTCTTGACTGTGTCCAATAATCACTGATATGAAAGCTATACACCATATATATATATATCTTTTAAATTCTCCCCAATGTCGCCTTAGCTGTACGTGCCCTAATGCTGCATTCAAAGCAACTGGTAACTCTGAAATCTCCGACTTCCGAGCATTCAAGACAACTGGGAACTAAAACAACAACAACAAAAAACAAGCTCCGACTGGAAAAATCTATTTGAACGGTCATCCAACTCGGAATCAAAGTCGGAAACTCGGCCATCTTTCTAGAGCTACGACTTTCCGACCTGGAGATCACCGATGTCATGAACGCACCATGAACTTCTCCCACAATTTGACCTCTGATGTCACATACGAAGACATTACCTTAATATTAGCGTTTGACATTTTTGTAATAACAAAACATTATTTATAAAAAAAGCTATCTATTAATATGGGTTTTGAACACTAATTTGTTTTATAAGCATGATAGCTAGTTGTACTTGTAGTTTACGGTTGACACAGCTTGTTTTTCAAATCACGTGAATGTATCCAACTTGTATTAACGCAACACTACATTAGTCATTATCACCTTCCTACTTGGTTATGAACGCAGCATATGCTAGCTAACTGTAGTTAGGAAAAATTTGCTTAAATGTTTAGCTAACGTTACTTGCTAGCCCTGTAAACTAACAGTGAAAAGATGGCGACGGCAATATACCTGGAACATTACCTTGACAGTGAGTATCTACCGTTAGCTAACTTAATTTGATCAGTTGTGTAAATTGTCTTAATACATTTCCAATCTTGAGTTTTTCCGTCTTGAATTTCTTAGCTAGCGACGTTATAGCCAAGCAAGTTGTCTAGTATTGATATTAACGTTATGTTTTCGGCATGACTAACGTTAAAACTAGCTAGCAGACTGGCTTTGTTTTTGTTAGCAGTCTAGTAACTCGCTAGGTCATTGGAGTTGTAGGTTCGATTAAATGTTTTAAATTGTTGACCTTATCTAACGTTTGTGAGTTAACGTTACAAGGATGGAACAAGACTAACTAGCAATTGCATAAATTGTAGAGAAAAGGGGTTAAAAAAACTAAAACAATGAGGGCTGTTTTCAGCCTATTTAGCTACTAGTAACGTTAGTAGGAAGCCAACAATAAGGTGGTGTTCTAGTTAGCTAAACGGCTACGTGTAACTTATTTAGGGTCTGTTGGCCATGATCCTAAAATGTACTTTGCTCTAGTTAGCTGGCCGTGACGCGACCTCGTTTTCTGCCCGGAGGCAAGTATACACGGGCCGCGATGTTTAATTTAAAAGTGCGTCACAAGCACAGTTTCACTAACTGGGTCTCACTTCCGCCAACCTTTAAACATTATCTTGTTTCCCAGGAAAACATTTAGGTTGAAGTTATTTGGTAGTACAGATGTCATGATCCAGCTAATATTATCAATTTTGATGTGGCCACCTGTTATTTGGTAACGCTCATCAGACTGCATTCAGTGTAGAAAATAAATACAAGAACCATTTGCCTAATAAATAAGAGTGAATACCAATTATTGGTAAAGTCTGAAACAAAGCACTGCAAAAACTTGGAAAGTTTCTTAACAAGAGAGGATGTTGAATTTACTATACTGGTTGTCTGTGGTTGGACCTTCCACTGGTCGAAATGTTATATTCAGACTTTTTAGAGTACATGTCCTGCCTTGACATTTATATTCCCTGCCACATGCGCAACATCATGTAAACACCTGCAAGACGTTGGTTTGGTCACGAGCAAACAAATATTGATAGCCACAGATGGACCTGTGTTTTTCGAAGTCCTTTTAATAATACTTTCCTGTGGATATTTTGTCAAAAATTTCCACCAGCTGAAGGACCAATCCCGCGGACAATCGGCAGAGTAATTATTCTAAATTCGTGGCATACAAGGGACGTTGAGGTTTTTTCCCTATGTAAATGTGCGTGGCTATGCAGTAAAGGCAATGGAAAGCATCGCCAAAATTCTGCAAAGAGCCATGAGCTGTCAGCTCTGTGTTACCATCAAATCGTATTTTGTTCTTATGATGAACTATTGTAGTTACTGAATGACTGCTTTTAACAATCATGATACATTCCCCCAGGTATTGAGAATCTGCCTTGTGAACTACAGAGAAACTTTACACTGATGCAGGACCTGGACAATAGAACTGAAGGTACAATACTACACAAGAAACACATTTAAAATGTTATTTGTTTTGATCACTTGATTTACCACATGGTTTCATGCCCCATCAGTATTGTATAGTTCAGCATCTTTCATTATCCAGTATAAAAATGTTTCTGCAATTGTGTAGAGAAAAAAGGAGAGATCGACAAGCTGGCAGAGGAGTACATCTCAAGTGTAAGGAACTTGGCTTCGGAACAGAGGGTTGAGCACCTGCAGAAGATCCAGAGTGCTTACAGCAAGTGCAAAGAGTTCAGCGATGACAAAGTGCAGCTTGCAATGCAGACATATGAAATGGTCAGTGCTCCAAACCTGGCATATGAGTACATAAAGATGTGTCAATACTTTCACTATTGGTCAATAGATAATGCAAAACCAATCTAATTGTCTGCATGTCATAGGTGGACAAGCATATCCGCAGGCTGGATGCAGACCTGGCCCGATTTGAGAATGAGCTGAAGGAGAAGCTGGAAGTGAGCGGCTATGAAAGTCCAGAAGGAAGAGGGTTAAAGAGTAAGCAGGGAGACTGTTGGTGGGAAATACTTCTACAGCACATTTACAACAGGTAAACTAACTTCCATTGCTGTGAATATCTGCTTCAGAGGGTGAAGGTCAGGGACTGAGGGAGAAGCGAGGACCCAAGGGGAGAGGCAGGAAATCATCGGATGAGGATTCTCCCAAGAAGAAAAAGCTTAAAAATAGGTATTGAAAAGGTTGTACAAGCAAGTACTATTTACGTGCGTCTGCCTGGTTCTCACTCCCTTAATATAATTTACCATCTGTTAACGTCTGTAGCCCAGGATTGAGTTCTGCTCTCCTGCCAATGCAACCGTCAGATGTTTTGGACATGCCAGTTGATCCCAATGAGCCAACATACTGCTTGTGCCATCAAGTGTCATATGGAGAGATGATTGGATGTGATAACCCTGATGTAAGTTTTTATTGGGTATTGGTTGTCTTGTTATTCAAAGAATGCTTTTAAATTAGTGGTATTCTCGGGACTCATAATAAAAAATAAAAAATATTCCTTAGTTAGGAGAACAACATAAAATGTAGGAGCACCAGAAAATATTTAATTGATTGAGATATAGCCTAAATTAGGTATATATGAATTTCTAGTTACTTTTATGCCCTATAAAACTAATGTTCTAACCCTGTAAAGACATTTGTATATCATAAAAGTTAAAATATTGATTAGGTTTCTACATTTTAATGTTGTTTTCATACCAAATGCTGTAATTTGTCTGTGTCCAATTGAGTGGTTTCACTTGTTGACCTTACTACAAAGCCAAAAGGGATTTTAGGTTTCTACATTGTGTAAAAGCACTACTTATTGAGGTGCATTATATAGAAAATTGTACACTGTCTCTTTAAGAGTGTCAAGTTTATTGCTATATGATCATTGATTTCCTGAAAGAGCTATCCCTTTTCCAGCCAATCATCATTCAGGGCTCACACCACCCAGTTAAAAATGGTAATTAAGTAACCAGGCTGTTAGATAGCTAGCTAATTAGGTTACATGACTGAACAAGGTGTAAACAAATACCTGCAAGTGGTTTTGGGACAGCCAGCAAAATATTTTTTGAATGTCTAGCCAATTCACGATAGGAGGAATAAGACATTGCGCCGGTAATATCTTTTTACCTGTTTGTGCTAGAAACAATCGGTTTTCGCTGTAGTAATGGTGTAACCATGAAAGTAACAAATATGCACACGCTTTTATCCACGGGGCACTCGAAAACAATGGTACAGCGAAGCCTAATCATTATAATAATTATCTGTGTGATTGATTTTCTAGGCGCACAGGGCTCCCAAAATAAAATCTCAGGTCGCACATTAAAATGTTCACGCTGTAGAGCCCTGGGTATTCTATATAGATTCTACAAGTTAATCAAAAGAATACTGTAATGTTGATGTCTTTTTACCAATGTTTTTATTTTTCAAACAGTGTCCAATTGAGTGGTTTCACTTTGCTTGTGTTGATCTTGCTACAAAGCCCAAAGGAAAATGGTAGGTGAATATTTTACAATTAGTTAATGAAGTGTATTATGTAATTAAAAGCGAATGAATTTGGGAATGTTGATTACATGCATTTCCTCTTTGTACTTTTATTTTGTCTTTCAGGTTTTGTCCACGGTGCACCCAGGATAAGAAGAAAAAATGAGATATATTTCTTTAAAGTACTTTTCTATAAATATGTATTTTGTCTATGTAGTAAAATAGTGTAATATATTTACAAAATTATTTCCCTTTCTATGATGTCCGTGCGTACGTATTATGGTCTAAATACAAAGCTTTTATTCAAAGTACTTGAAATATGTAAACATTTTAAGTTTTTGTATTTTACAAACAAATTCAACAGCTGTTGATAATACATTTTAGTTTCCATCTTTTATTCTATCCTCACTTAAATATTAGGGCCAGTGTTAAGATCTCATTTGTGTCTGCATTTTAGTTACCTAGCTACCTCTCGGGTTCAAGCACATGCATATACTGCAATCTTGAATCCTGCCTAAAAAAATCTATCTTAAACCAAGCAACCACACATAAAAGTTCACTCCGTCCAGTCTTGGAGTAATAAGCTATCTGGTAAAAGGTGCACTATATTGACTATCAAAAGCATTTGCCCACTCTTGAATGTGTTATGGTGATAATGATCAGACATTTAGGAAGGGACTGGTATCTCTTTGCCAACAACCAGCAAGCGTTAAAGCACTTTGAATAAAACATCAGCTGTTCACCACTAATGATAAACAATTTAACAATCTCTACTCCCTAGATAAAGTGGACATAGTGCAAGCCCTATTTTTTGTTGTTGTGGGGAATGGCTTTCCAAAGATCTTTATTCACGCTGCTGTAAAGTACAAATGAAAGACACACATTGTAAGAAATTGAACAATAATGAAACAGGTTAATGATTCTGAGCTGTTCACTGGAACCAAAGTCCACTGCTATTGCTTTTGAATATTTTGTTGACCTAAAATATAGAATGTGGAGAATATTTTTATTATATTAAAGTTATTGCATGTTTTTAAAGTTGACCATAATCAATTATGCCACTTATTTTATTCTAACCATACACAAAATACTATTGTCCTTTTGATATACAATGTTGACAAGGACATGTGACAATTGTGACTTCCTTTCCAAAGATCTTTAGTTTTTATTCATTGTTTTTTTGGGGGGGGGTTTTAGCATAAATTTGTTTTTATTCAACTGTGAATATATCAATCTTGTACAAGAATAATGCTGTTAAAATGGAGAAAGGGTCAAGGAGCCAAAGTATTTGTATTTTGTACATGTCAGTGTTTCATATCAATAAACATTTACAACTATTCAATATTTATTTCAATAGTATGTCTAGTTGAATAGCAAATGTCTTTACTGACATTTTCAACCTTTCCCTGACTGAGTAAAATCAAATTTTATTGGTCACATGCAGATGTTAATGCGAGTGTAGCGAAATGCTTGTGCTTCTAGTTCCGACAGTGCAGCAATATCTATCAAGTAATATCTAACAATTCCACAACAAATACCTAATACACACATCTAAGTAAGGAATGGAAATAATCTATGAATATATGGATGAGCAATGTCAGAGCGGCATAGGCTAAGATGCAATAGATAGTATAGAATGCAGTATATACAGTTGAAGTCGAAAGTTTACATACACTTAGGTTGGAGTCATTAAAACTTGATTTTCAACCACTCCACAAATGTCTTGTTAAAACTATAGTTTTGGCAAGTCGGTTAGGACATCTACTTTGTGCACGATACAAGTAATTTTTCCAACAATTGTTTACAGATGATTTCACTTACAATTCACTGTATCACAATTCCAGTGGGTTAGAAGTTTACATACACTAAGTTCACTGTGTCTTTAAACAGCTTGGAAAATTCCAGAAAATGTTGTCATGGCTTTAGAAGCTTCTGATAGGCTAATTGACATCATTTGAGTCAATTGGAGGTGTACCTGTGGATGTATTACAAGGCCTACCTTCAAACGCAGTGCCTCTTTGCTTGACATCATGGGAAAATCAAAAGAAATCAGCCAAGACCTCAGAAAAACAATTGTAGACCTCCACAAGTCTGGTTCATCCTTGGGAGAAATTTTCAAATGTCTGAAGGTACCACGTTCATCTGTACAAACAATAGTACGCAAGTATAAACACCATGGGACCACGCAGCCGTCATACCGCTCAGGAAGGAGACGTGTTCTGTCTGCTAGAGATGAACGTACTTTGGTGCGAAAAGTGCAAATCAATCCCAGAACAACAGCAAAGGACCTTGTGAAGATGCTGGGGGAAACGGGTACAAAACTATCTGTATCCACAGTAAAACGAGTCCTATATCGACATAACCTAAAAGGACGCTCCGCAAGGAAGAAGCCACTGCTCCAAAACCACCATTAAAAAAGCCAGACTACGGTTTGCAACTGCACATGGGGACAAAGATCATACTTTTTGGAGAAATGTCCTCTGGTCTGATGAATCAAAAATAGAACTGTTTGGCCATAATGACCATCGTTATGTTTGGGGGAAAAAGGGGGAGGCTTGCAAGCCGAAGAACACCATCCCAACCATGAAGCAAGGGGTGGCAGCATCATTTTTATTTTATTTCACCTTTATTTAACCAGGTAGACTAGTTGAAAACAAGTACTCATTTACAACTGCGACCTGGCCAAGATAAAGCAAAGCAGTGCGACACAAACAACAACACAGAGTTACACATGGAATAAACAAACATACAGCCAATAGAACAATAGAGAAAAAAGTCTATGTACAGTATGTTCAAATGAGGAAAGATAAGGGAGGTAAGGCAATAAATAGGCCATAGTGGTGAAATAATTACAATTTAGCAATTAAACACTGGAGTGATAGATGTGTAGAAGATGAATGTGCAAGTAGAGATACTGGAGTGCAAAGGAGCAAAAATAACAGTATGGGGATGAGGTAGTTGGATTGGATATTTACAGATGGGCAATGTACAGGTGCAGTGATCTGTGAGCTGCTCTGACAGCTGGTGCTTAAAGTTAGTGAGGGAGATATGGGTCATGTTGTGGGGGTGGTTTTCTGCAGGAGGGACTGGTACACTTCACAAAATAGATGGCATCACGAGGGAGGTAAATTATGTGGATTATTGAAGCAATATCTCAAGACATCAGTCAGGAAGTTAAAGCTTGGTCCCAAATGGGTCTTCCAAATGGACAATGACCCCAAGCATACTTCCAAAGTTGTGGCAAAATGGCTTAAGGACAACAAAGTCAAGGTATTGGAGTGGCCATCACAAAGCCCTGACCTCAATCCCATAGAAAATGTGTGGGCAGAACTGAAAAAGCGTGTGCGAGCAAGGAGGCCTACAAACCTGACTCAGTTACACCAGCTCTGTCAGGAGGAACGGGCCAAAATTCACCCAACTTATTGTGGGAAGCTTGTGGAAGGCTACCTGAAACGTTTGATCCAAGTTAAACAATTTATAGGCAATGCCACCAAATACTAATTGAGTGTATGTAAACTGCTGACCCACTGGCAATGTGATGAAAGAAATAAAAGCTGAAATAAATCATTCGCTCTACTATTATTCTGACATTTCACATTCTTAAAATAAAGTGGGGATCCTAACTGACCTAAGACAGGGAATTTTTACTAGGATTAAATGTCAGAAATTGTGAATGTATTTGGCTAAGGTATATGTAAACTTCTGACTTCGACTGTATGTTTGGATCTCGACATAACCAGGGAATAATTTTTTGATTCATATGTCCTCTCTGGACTTCTGTAGATTTCTGAGGAGTAATGAAGCGGGGAAATTAGTGGTTTCTGTGGTAGCATTAAGTGTGCAGGTGGAGCAATTGAGGTTGAGGATTCCTGGTGTTTGTGGTGCCGGCTGTTTGGTGCGATGCAGACCCGGTAGTGAGAGTGGTGAAACAGAGGAGTCACTGTCAGTCCTTTTGAGTTTTGAATCTCAGTTTTTACCTGACAAAGTCATGTTAGGATATATCAATTATCCTGTTAGATCTTGTCTGCCGAAGCCACTGCAATGTTTCAGGTGCAACATTTATGGTCATGTCATGTGTGTAGGAGGGAGATTCCAAGATGTAGGAAGTGTGCAGGAGGGCTTGTGTAATTTCGGTGGATAAAGTTGTATGTGTCAACTGTAGGGGTGCCTATGTTGCTGGGGATCAGAAGTGTCCGGTGCGAGAGAGGCAGGTAGAGGTGACCAGAGTCAGAGTATAGCAGAAGGTATCGATAAGCTGAGGTAGTGAATAAAGTAGAGGAAGATGGGTTGAGGGTGAGGGATCCCTGTGAGTAGTGTATCTGTGCCAGCACAGAGAGATAGGCCAATGAGACACTACCGGTCAAAAGTTTTAGAACACCTACTCATGACAGCTAGGCACACTCTTGGCATTCTCTCAACCAGCTTCATGAGGTAGTCAACTGGAATGCATTTCAATTAACAGGTGTGCTTTGTTAAAAGTTAGTTTGTGGAATTGCTTTCCTTCTTAATGCGTTTGAGCCAATCAGTTGTGTTGTGACAAGGGGGGAGGGGGGGGGTAGAAGATAGCCAAATTTCAAGAAAGTTTCTTCAAGTGCAGTCGCAAAAACCATGAGGCACTATGATGAGATGGTGTGTGATGAGTCGGACCGCAGAGTGAAGGAAAAGCAGCCAACAAGTGCTCAGCATATGTGGGAACTCCTTCAAGACTGTTGGAAAATAATTCCAGGTGATGCTGGTTGAGAATGCCAAGAGTGTGCAAAGCTGTCGTCAAGGCAAAGGGTGGCTATTTGAAGAATCTCTATTTGTTCAACACTTTTTTGGTTACTACATGATTCCATGTGTTATTTCATAGTTTTGATGTCTTCCCTGTTCTTCGACAATGTAGAAAATAGTAAAAATAAAGAAAAAACCTTGAATGAGTAGGCGTTCTAAAACTTTTGACCGATAGTGCATGCTTCAGTTAGATTAGGAGTTAGATTAGGTTCTTAGCATTCATAGCAATGTTTATCAACTGTACTGAAGAAATGGAACGTGAATCACAGAAAATATATGTTGTGGTGGCACCCGCAGAGACGTATTTGGGTATACAAGATTTCACTTCAGAATAGTTACAGGGTGTGTTGAGTGGTGGTGTCCTGTCCTCCCAGGTCGGTGGCATGGTGCAGGAGCAGATAGGGTCAAAGTAGTGGAATTAGGTGGTGTTTTTTTTTAATGATATAATGGTATATAGGTGTCAACTGCCCTGCACCCCCCACAGCAACTCGCCCAAGCCTCCCCCCTTTCACCCAAATCCAGATAGCTGATGTTCTGAAAGAGCTGCAAAATCTGGACCCCTACAAATCAGCCAGGCTAGACAATCTTTACCCTCTCTTTCTAAAATGATCTGCCGAAATTGTTGCAACACCTATTACTAGCCTGTTCAACCTCTTTCGTATCGTCTGAGATTCACAAAGATTGGAAAGCTGCCGCAATCATCCCCCTCTTGAAAAGGGAGACACTCCGGACCCAAACTGCTACAGACCTATATCTATCCTACCCTGCCTTTCTAAGGTCTTTGAAAGTCAGGTTAACAAACAGAATACCGACCATTTCGAATCCCACCGTATCTTCTCCGCTATGCAATCTGGTTTCAGAGCTGGTCATGGGTGCACCTCAGCCACGCTCAAAGTCCTAAACGATATCATAACCGCCATCGATAAGAGACATTACTGTGCAGCTGTATTCATCGACCTGGCCAAGGCTTTCGTCAATCACCACATTCTTATCGGCAGACTCAACAGCTTTGGTTTCTCAAATGACTGCCTCGCCTGGTTCACCAACTACTTCTCGGAGGGCCTGTTGTCCGGACCTCTGGCAGTCTCTATGGGGCTGCCACAGGGTTCAATTCTCGGGCTGACTCTCTTCTCTGTATACATCAATGATGTTGCTCTTGCTGCTGGTGATTCTCTGATCCACCTCTACGCAGACGACACTATTCTGTATACTTCTGACCCTTCTTTGGACACTGTGTTAACTAACCAGATGAGCTTCAATGCCATACAACTCTCCTTCCGTGGCCTCCAACTGCTCTTAAATGCAAGTAAAACTAAATGCATGCTCTTCAACCGATCGCTGCCCGCACCTGCCCGCCCGTCCAGCATCACTACTCTGAACAGTTCTGACTTAGAATATGTGGACAACTACAAATACCTAATACCTAGGTGTCTGGCTAGACTGTAAA
The DNA here is from genome assembly GCF_045679555.1 of Salvelinus alpinus. NCBI lineage: Eukaryota > Metazoa > Chordata > Actinopteri > Salmoniformes > Salmonidae > Salvelinus > Salvelinus alpinus. The sequence continues at coordinate 24,011,237 of NC_092091.1, forward strand.
CTCTCCTTCCAGACTTACATTAAGCATCTCCAATCCAAAATTAAATCTAGAATCGGCTTCCTATTTCGCAACAAAGTGTAACGGATGTGAAATGGCTAGCTAGTTAGCGGGTACGCGCTACTAGCATTTCAATCAGTTACGTCACTTGCTCTGAGACTTAAGTAGGGTTTCCCCTTGCTCTGCAAGGGCCGTGGCCTTTGTGGAGTGATGGGTAACGATGCTTCGTGGGCGACCGTTGTTGATGTGTGCAGAAGGTCCCTGGTTCGCGCCCGTGTCGGGGCGAGGGGACGGTCTAAAGTTATACTGTTACATTGATGCTGTTGACCCGGATCACTGGTTGCTGCGGAAAAGGAGGAGGTTGAAAGGGGGGTGAGTGTAACGGATGTGAAATGGCTAGCTAGTTAGCGGGTACGCGCTACTAGCATTTCAATCAGTTACGTCACTTGCTCTGAGACTTAAGTAGGGTTTCCCCTTGCTCTGCAAGGGCCGCGGCTTTTGTGGAGCGATGGGTAACGACGCTTCGTGGGTGTCAGTTGTTGATGTGTGCAGAGGGTCCCTGGTTCGCGCCCGTGTCGAGGGGACGGTACTAAAGTTATACTGTTACAAAAGCATCCTTCAATCATGCTGCCAAATATACCCTCGTAAAACTGACCATCCTACCGATCCTCGACTTCGGCGATGTCATTTACAAAATAGCCTCCAACACTCTACTCAACAAATTGGATGCAGTCTATCGCAGTGCCATCCATTTTGTCACCAAAGCCCCATATACTACCCACCACTGCGACCTGTACCCTCTCGTTGGCTGGCCCTCGCTTCATACTCGTCGCCAAACCCACTGGCTCCAGGTCATCTACAAGTCTTTGCTAGGTAAAGCCCCGCCTTATCTCAGCTCACTGGTCACCATAGCAGCACCCACCCGTAGCACGCGCTCCGGCAGGTATATCTCACTGGTCACCCCCAAAGCTAATTCCCCCTTTGGCCGCCTTTCCTTCCAGTTCTCTGCTGCCAATGACTGGAACGAACTGCAAAAATCACTGAAGCTGGAGACTCATATCTCCCTCACTAGCTTTAAGCACCAGCTGTCAGAGCAGCTCACAGATCACTGCACCTGTACATAGCCCATCTGTAAATAGCCTATCCAACTACCTCATCCCCATACTGTATTTATTTATTTATCTTGCTCCTTTGCACCCCAGTATCTCTACTTGCACATTCATCTTCAGCACATCTATCACTCTAGTGTTTAATTTGTATATTGTAATTACTTAGCCACCATGGCCTATTTGTTGCCTTACCTCCCTTATCTTACCTCATTCTCACACGCTGTATATAGACTTTTTCTACTGTATTATTGACTGTATGTTTGTTTATTCCATGTGTAACTCTGTGTTGTTGTTTGTGTCGAACTGCTTTGCTTTATCTTGGCCAGGTCGCAGTTTTAAATGAGTACTTGTTCTCAACTAGCCTACCTGGTTAAATAAAGGTGAAATAAAATAAATAAATAAAATAACAAATAAAAATACTACCGCACAGTAGGTGGCAGCATGCACAAACAAAATGCCATGATACCAAAGAAGAAGAATCCACCCGGTCGACAAAGAATGACGAAAAAGTTATATAGGAACTGTTGAAATCATACATTGGTTTACTCTGTATATTCTGTAAACTCTACATCATATCAGATTTATTTTTATTTTTACGTATGTACAAATTAAAGCTTTCACAACGTCGAGGATTTGGACCCAAGTTTTCTGTGGTGTATGGAGTCTGCCTGGTGAGTTGCGAGTCGACATCATTGGCTAGCAAATAAAATACCCGTAAGTTATTACCGGCACCGAGCTATCTTACCTAGCTAATGGCGTTCTGTTGCTTACCAAATGTACATTTGTATTGTCAAGCAGGGTTCGTTATTGTCTGGCTTTTGTCCTTGGAGATAAAGTAGTTTGTTAATCTAGCGCTAGCAATAACAGCGCAAGCTAGCTAATTCAGGTTTCTGATGTTAGCTAGCTAAATATATGCAATTAACGTTAGCTAGCTAGCTGACTAAACTCTGGACAACTGTTAGCCTAGCTAACTTTTTAGGTAGCTAGCTGACTAACTGAACTCCGGACAACTGTTAACCTAACTTGCTTTAGGTAGCATAGTTGAATAGGTGAAATAGTTAGCTAACTAGCCTAGACTTAATATCTTCGTGTAATCAGGCCTAACTATTTAGCTAGGTTCACCTACAAGTATTACGTTTGATCTTTCACAGAGGAGCAACTTATCTTTCAGTGACTCTAGAATGCATTTTCTATCTTGGAAATACACGTTTGGAGGTCATAGGGGGTGATCTAGTTCCCTACTGTGTTGCACATTTCAGAAACCTTGACCTAACATTAGGTCAATGGTATATTTGAAGAAAAAAAAAGTTTAACTTTATTTAACTAGGCAAGTCAGTTAAGAACAAATTCTTATTTACAATGATGGCCGAGTGAGAGAATTGATATGTATTCCTCTATGTCCTCTCCTTCCTGACTAGCTGAAGTTAATGATCTGAAAGGTGATTATGATGATGGTCACGATCATACCCAATCGATTTATTGTGTTTCTCGATAGTCTGACATGGATTCCGCTCTTCGTGTCCTCTCTTTCATCTGTGCTGGTCTGAGACGATGGATACATGTGAGCAATATAGTGGACATCCTTTTGTAATGAATTGGCTTTCACCTGGTCACTTCTTTTACATCATAGATGGAGATGACAAAGGATACATTGAAAGGGAGACAGTGACATGCTAGTAATGTGGCTGTTTTTTGTGATGCTGCTTCTCCACCCAACCCTCCCTGTTGTTGATCTCTACTACAGAAATGATTAACCCTCTAAAAACCCACCACAGTCAGCACTTCTACTGCCTTTCGTAGCTCTGTATCCAACACCTTTCTGAAAAATGACAGTAATTACTGTTGAGGTGCATATAATCAATTCTAGACCAACCTATTTTCTTGCCCAGTCCCTTCCTATTGCCTCTGCAACACACCCATCCAGTGTTGTTCTTCCCAGAATTACAGTACCAGTCAAATGTTTAGACACCTACTCATTCAAATTTTCTTAATTTGTTTTACTTTTTTCTACATTGTAGAATAATAGTGAAGACATTAAAACTATGAAATAACACATGGAATCATGTAGTAACCAAAAAGTGTTAAACAAATTAATATATATTTTATATTTGAGATTCTTCAAAGTAGCCACCCTTTGCCTTGATGCACACACTTGGCATTTTCTCAACCAGCTTCATGAGGAATGCTTTTCCAACATTCTTGAAGGAGTTCCCACATGCTGAGCACTTGTTGGCTGCTTTTCCTTCACTCTGGACTCTGCAGTTCAACTCATCCCAAACCATCTCAAGTTGGTTGAGTTTGGGTGATTGTGGAGGCTAGGGTCATCTGATGCAGCACTCATCACTCTACTTCTTGGTCAAATAGACCTTGCACAGCCTAGATGTGTGTTTTGGATCATTGTCCTGTTGAAAAACCAATGATAGTCCACTAAGCACAAACCAGATTGGATGGTGTATCCCTGCAGAATTCTGTGGTAGCCATGCTGGTTAAGTGTGCCTTGAATTCTAAATAAATCACTCACCAGCAAAGCACCCCCACACCATAATACCACCTCCTCCATGCTTCACAGTGGGAACCACACAAGCAGAGATCATCCGTTCACCTACTTTGGGTCTCACAAAGACACGGCTGTTGGAAACAAAAATCTCACATTTGGGCTCATCAGACCAAAGGACAGATTTCCACCGGTCTATTGTCCATTGTTCGTATTTCTTGGCCTAAGCAAGTCTCTTCTTATTGATGTCCTTTAGTAGTGGTTTCTTTGCAGCAATTTGACAATGAAGGCCTGATCTATGCAGTCTCCTCTGAACAGTTAAGATGTCTGTTACTTGAACTTTGTGAAGCATTTATTTGGGCTGCAATCTGAGGTGCAGTTAACTCTAATGAATTTATCCACTGCAGCATAGGTAACTCTGGGTCTTCCTTTCCTGTGGCGGTCCTCATGAGAGCCAGTTTCATCATAGCGCTTGATGGTTTTTGCAACTGCACTGGAACAACTGCAACTGCACTTTCCGTATTGACTGACCTGTAATGATGGACTGTTGTTTCACTTTGCTTATTTGAGCTGTTCTTGCCATAATATGGACTTGGTCTTCTACCAAATAGGGCTATCTTCTGTATACCCCAACCTTGTCACAACACAACTGATTGGCTCAAACGCATTAAGAAGGAAAGAAATTCCACAAATTAACTTTTACATTTACATTTAAGTCATTTAGCAGACGCTCTTATCCAGAGCGACTTACAAATTGGTGCATTCACCTTATGACATCCAGTGGAACAGCCACTTTACAATAGTGCATCTAAATCTTTTAAGGGGGGGGGGGGGGGGGGTCAGAAGGATTACTTTATCCTTTTAACAAGGTACACCTGTTAATTGAAATGCATTCCAGGTGACTACCTCATGAATCTGGTTGAGAGAATTCCAAGAGTGTGCAAATCTGTCAAGGCAAAGGGTGGCTACTTTGAAGAATCTCATATAAAATATATTTTGATTTGTTTAACTCTTGTTTGGTTACTACATGATTCCATATGTGTTCATAATTTTGATGTCTTCACTATTATTCTACAATGTAGAAAATAGTAAAACAAAGGAAAACCCTTGAATGAGTAGGTGTGTCCAAACTTGACTGGTACTTTATTCGTATGTTGCCAGAGAGAAAATGAGTTCTGACAGAGCAATCTTCCTGTCTATATAAAGGTGCTCCTCTGCGGTGTAAAGTCAGTTTCACCTCAAGATAAACATGAACCAGTTTACAACCATAAAACTGGACTGGCCTCTTCAAAATCAAATACCACCTAATATGTTATGCAATGTGCATGTGCTCTTGTACACCTGTCATTTGTGTAGTTAAACTGATCATGTCTCTGTTTCTCTCGCAGATATCACCCCATGCTCTCCTTCTATTCTGATTCCCATTCCTGATCTCTCTGCACCCACCTCTGTCTATTGTGCACATTAGCGCTTTCTTTCCTCCTGTCTGTCTCTTTGTTACCCTCTTTCTGTCCTTCCCTGCTCCCTGCGGCCATGTGTGATAACGGGGATCCTGAGGACAAGCCCCCAGCCCCCCCAGTCAGGATGAGCAGCACCATCTTCAGCACAGGCTCCAGTAAGGACCCGCTCTCAGCCAATCACAGCTCCAAGCCCCTGCCCTCGGTTCCAGAAGAAAGGAAACCCCGCAACAAGATAATCTCAATTTTCTCAGGAGCAGAGAAAGGTGAGACACGAGTCCATAGAGGTGGTGCACTGGCAGGGGATCTAAAGCAGTGGTTCCCAACCTTTTTCGGTTACTATACCACCAACTGAGTTTTATTCTGCCCCAGAGTACCCCTGAAGTACCCCCTTGTGCATTTTACCAGTAGGCCTATGGTCTCATGAGTCTTCTCAAGTACCCCTGGTGGATAGGCCCAGTACCCCTGGTGGATAGGCCCAGTACCACCTGGGGTCCTAGTGTCCCTGGTTGGAAACCACTGCTCTTAAGCATTTGTCAACTGTCCTATTTTTGTGACGGAGTGGCTGTGGATCCAACTTTTCTGGACCATCTTACAGACAGCCAAAGGTCCCGAAGCTTCTGCGCATATTAGATTCTGCTCATGTTAGATCAAAGCTGAATAAATGTCTGCAAGATCACACGGTAATGATATCATTCTACATAACAGTACCGAATAGCATAGTATTACGCAGGGATGGGGAACTGGCGGCCTGCGGGCTTTGAAGTCACTTGGATCAATTCCCTCAGTCGGGGTTTCAACTTACTGTTGCAAGTTAGAATAGTAGAACACACAAGGTACAATTCTGAAATTTGGTTGTGCATCAGCAGTTTTTCTCTTATGTCAGTCAATTAGCCCATGTCTACTAAAATGTGTTAGCTGGCAGTTAAACTAACTTAGAAAATGGTCTAACTTGTTAACCCTGAGTTACCAGCCGGGGGGCCCCCATTGATTTTTTTTTATTAGTCAGTCTCACTCAGATATCATATTCAAAACTGCGAACTTTTTACACCACCCTATGGCAAAATGTGTAGAATTGCAGGATTACAGTTTTGTGTGGCCCCCACCCCCTTCAAAGTTGCTCATCCCTAGTACACCCCCTTCAAAGTTGCTCATCCCTGGTATAACGTTACTGGAATACAAAAAAACACCTAATTTCTAATAAGATTTTCGGATGATTGTGCGAATGGTCGCATTTCTGTCATGCCCGCGCCACTAGACAAAATAAGAGTTTGATTGAAACTAAACACGGGCTATGCTACAGTTAACATCATCTGCTCTAAAATTTGCTCTCTGTACATAATTCAAAACAACACTGTATAACTCAAGAAGATCTAACCTAAATGCATATCTCTATGAACCTTGTTGAGATCAAATGGTTGGTATGCAGATGCTGCATGGACGTTTCACCGCTAGAACTTGAAAAATTATTATTCACAATTGACAGTGAGAAATGTGAAAGTAGAGAAACACATGTGCAGAATGTGATTCGGATCTTCAGCTCTGGGGAAAAAAAGATCCAGGGGGCTGGATGGGACAGTTACCTATGGAGCCACAGCCATTTTTTTTTTAAAGGTGCATTAAGAGGCTACATTTCATTCAGTGTATCTTAGTTCAGAACCAATCCATTTTATGTTACTTTCCATCTGTATGCATCAGACTATCCAGTGGCAGGAGTAGTTGAGTTTCGGTCTTTTCAATTTCAGTCTATCCGTTGTTGGATCTGATTTACGTTTCAGCACATTTATTAACAGAGAATGTAATGATGGTTTATTTGATGACTTTCAGGTGGTAGAAAGAAAGACCGGGACAAAGAACGACCAGAGATCTCTCCGCCTTCAGACTTTGAACACACTATCCACGTTGGCTTTGATGCTGTCACTGGGGAGTTCACTGTGAGTACGGTCACTTTCTTCCGACTTTTCAACTCTTATTCCAGGGATACTCAAATCCCAGCCTGGAGGACCATAGTACTGCTTGTTTTTGATTCTACCCGAGTTAGTTGATTGACCCCTGACCCCATCTCTTTGTATCCTCCTCTCTGATAGGGCATGCCAGAGCAATGGGCACGGCTCCTCCAGACGTCAAACATCACCAAGTCAGAGCAGAAGAAGAACCCACAGGCTGTTCTCGACGTGCTCAAATTCTATGATTCTACAGGCAACGGCCGCCAGAAATACCTCAGTTTCTCCTCTGGTGAGCTTTCTCATGGATGACACTTTGCTGTTTTATAAGATTGTTATAGACTCTTTTAAGACTGCAATTATTTCCCTCGCCCTTTTCATTTTTAGAAAAGGATGGTTTCCCTGCAGGACCTCACTCTGTAAGTACTGACTTCTTTCTAGTGATTACTTAAAAATCTGTCGTTCTGCCCCTGTTCTCCGGGCACGAAAGACGTGGATGTCGATTAAGACAGCCCCCCCGCACCTCTCTGATTCAGAGATGTTTGGGTAAATGCGGAACACGTTTCAGTTGAAGGCATTCAGTTGTACAACTGACTAGATATCCCCCTTTCCCTTACTAGCTACCTGAATACTATGGGGCTGGGATTTTTTGGTCCTTGACCTCATTCATAGCAGCCCTGAAAATATGTGTGGGCTATATACAGTGAGGGAAAAAAGTATTTGATCCCCTGCTGATTTTGTTCGTTTGCCCACTGACATTGAAATGATCAGTCTGTAATTTTAATGGTAGGTTTATTTGAACAGTGAGAGACAGAATATCAACAAAAAAATCCAGAAAAACGCATGTCAAAAATTTTATAAATTGATTTGCATTTTAATGAGGGAAATAAGTATTTGACCCCTCTGCAAAACATGACTTAGTACTTGGTGGCAAAACCCTTGTTGGCAATCACAGAGGTCAGATGTTTCTTGTAGTTGGCCACCAGGTTTGCACACATCTCAGGAGGGATTTTGTCCCACTCCTCTTTGCAGATCTTCTTCAAGTCATTAAGGTTTCGAGGCTGACGTTTGGCAACTCGAACCTTCAGCTCCCTCCACAGATTTTCTATGGGATTAAGGTCTGGAGACTGGCTAGGCCACTCCAGGACCTTAATGTGCTTTTTCTTGAGCCACACCTTTGTTGCCTTGGCCGTGTGTTTTGGGTCATTGTCATGCTGGAATACCCATCCACGACCCATTTTCAATACCCTGGCTGAGGGAAGGAGGTTTTCACCCAAGATTTGACGGTACATGGCCCCGTCCATCGTCCCTTTGATGCGGTGAAGTTGTCCTGTCCCCTTAGCAGAAAAACACCCCCAAAGCATAATGTTTCCACCTCCATGTTTGACGGTGGGGATGGTTTCTTGGGGTCATAGGCAGCATTCCTCCTCCTCCAAACATGACAAGTTGAGTTGATGCCAAAGAACTCCATTTTGGTCTCGTCTGACCACATCACGTTCACCCAGTTGTCCTCTGAATCATTCAGATGTTCATTGGCAAACTTCAGACGGGCATGTATATGTGCTTTCTTGAGCAGGGGGACCTTGCGGGCGCTGCAGGATTTCAGTCCTTCACGGCGTAGTGTGTTACCAATTGTTTTCTTGGTGACTATGGTCCCAGCTGCCTTGATATCATTGACAAGATCCTCCTGTGTAGTTCTGGGCTGATTCCTCACCATTCTCATGATCATTGCAACTCCACGAGGTGAGATCTTTCATGGAGCCCTAAGCCAAGGGAGTTTGACAGTTCTTTTGTGTTTCTTCCATTTGCGAATAATCGCACCAACTGTTGTCACCTTCTCACCAAGCTGCTTGGCAATGGTCTTGTAGCCCATTCCAGCCTTGTGTAGATCTACAATTTTCTCCCTGACATCCTTGGAGAGCTCTTTGGTCTTGGCCATGGTGGAGAGTTTGGAATCTGATTGATTGATTGCTTCTGTGGACAGGTGTCTTTTATACAGGTAAGAAACTGAGATTAGGAGCACTCCCTTTAAGAGTGTGCTCCTAATCTCAGCTCGTTACCTGTATGAAAGACACCTGGGAGCCAGAAATCTTTCTGATTGAGAGGGGGTCAAATACTTATTTCCCTCATTAAAATGCAAATCAATTTATAACATTTTTGACATGCGTTTTTCTGGATATTTTTGTTGTTATTCTGTCTCTCACTGTTCAAATAAACCTACCATTAAAATTATAGACTGATCATTTCTTTGTCAGTGGGCAAACGTACAAAATCAGCAGGGGATCAAATACTTTTTTCCCTCACTGTATGAAATGTCTATTGTTATCTTTTCTGCAATAGCCGGTCAAAAAGGGCACGGAACCCTCATCGATCAGTATCAAGGACATTGATGATGATGATGATGATGAAGCTCCCCCACCCATTGTGGCACCACGTCCAGAATACACTAAGAGTGTGAGTAATTTTGACGGGAGCTCACCTCAATTTTATTTTGCTCTTGCTCACAATCGCTCATTCTTATTTATTTATTGTGTGTGTTTCTCCTGCAGGTTTACACTCGCTCCGTCATTGACCCCATCCCTGCTCCAGCCACGTGTCCAGATGGAGACGCAGCCTCCAAGGCTCTAGACAGACAGAAGAAGAAAGGCAAGATGTCAGACGAGGAGATCATGGACAAACTGAGTAAACGCACTACATTTCTTACAATAGCAACGTGGCAATTTTACTGGTAGTTATTAATATAACCCTCTTGTCAGGAGAATTTAGTATTGGTGTGTATAACTTTTTTTCTTTGGCCACAGGAACTATTGTTAGCATTGGAGATCCCAGAAAGAAGTACACAAGATATGAAAAAATTGGACAGGGGTAAGTTAATTTGAAGGTGGTAATTGGGGTGTATTTGTGTGTGTGTCCAAGTTATTAAAAATATGTAACCGTCTCCACACAGGGCTTCAGGGACAGTGTTCACAGCCATTGACGTCGCCACCGGACAGGAGGTAAAGGGGAATTAAGGGTTGTCATTGGTCAACTGACCGGGGATGGATGGATTGAGGAGTATAAGTAAAGGGAAGGAGACCTTGAGAGTTGAGGAATGATGTGCAAAGTGCGGCAGAGACTAGATACAGAGAGACAGAAATGGGGAAAGCGTTTGAAAACTGTAAGCCTGGCAGGAGTTGAGAGATTGCAGGATAACTAATCACACACCCATTTTAGAGGATAATTTAGAACCTTTCCTTATTTCTGGCTGTTTCTCACAGGTGGCCATTAAACAGATCAACCTACAGAAGCAGCCCAAGAAGGAGCTGATAATCAATGAGATTATGGTGATGAAAGAGTTAAAGAATCCAAACATTGTCAACTATGTAGACAGGTAATAGAATTGTCAAATATATAATTAAGCTTAACAGCACTAACTTTGGTGTAAGTTGGGTGTGCCAAACCTAACATTCTGGTGATGGTGGAACACTACTGGGTGTACGATATTGTACAATACAATATACCCTAACAACCTCTCCGGCTTTGGTGTCTGTGTGTGTTTGTTAGTTTCCTGGTGGGAGAGGAGCTCTATGTGGTGATGGAGTATTTGGCTGGTGGTTCGCTGACTGATGTGGTGACAGAGACCTGCATGGACGAGGCTCAGATAGCTGCTGTCTGCAGAGAGGTGACCAGCTCTTATACGGCACGCTGCATTAACCTTGACCTGTTTACCCTTTAACAGTGGCTGGGTGGGTAACTTGTGTGTTCACATTTAGAGCCTTTATTGTATGTGGAAATATTGACCGTTGTTTCTTTATCCCCTCTCGCTCCATTGCTCTTTCTCTCTCTCTCTCTCTCTCTCTCTCTCTCTCTGTCTCTGTCTGTGCCATTGGTTTCCCCATCTGAAGTGTTTACAAGCACTGGAGTTCCTTCATGCGAACCAGGTCATCCATCGTGACATCAAGAGTGACAACGTGCTACTGGGAATGGATGGCTCTGTCAAGCTCAGTGAGTCTCCCTCTCCCACTAAACAACCCCAGGCTAGCCATGGCCTATGTAGAAGAAGTAACAGCCCTAATAGTTGGGGGTGGATATTTACCTTATTGAAAGTCTGCGGGTATATTGATTTGCTTTGATGTTGTAAAACTGTTCTATATTTATAGCTGGAATTTGCCATCTGCATCCTATGAAAGATAAGTACCAATTTGCCAGGGATAGTTAACAAATGACTATTACAAGCTGGTGCTACTGTTTGTACTGCTACCCTTCAGTCCCTCACTAACATATGTCTCCATCTCTCTCTGAATTCCACCTCCCTTCTCTCTGTGCAGCCGATTTTGGTTTCTGCGCCCAGATCACCCCAGAGCAGAGCAAGCGCAGCACCATGGTGGGTACGCCTTACTGGATGGCACCTGAGGTGGTGACCCGGAAAGCCTATGGGCCTAAGGTTGATATCTGGTCCCTGGGCATCATGGCCATTGAGATGGTTGAGGGGGAGCCTCCATACCTCAATGAGAACCCGCTAAGAGTAAGTGAACCATAGAGCAGCACCCTCCTAAAATTCCATTTATTTCTTTTACTATATCACAGTGCATCAAAAGCTAGTTCCATAGTGATACTGACATGGATGTAACATACTTTTCCAGCACCTCACAGTTCTCTTCCCACTCTCCTCTCCCCCAGGCACTGTACCTGATTGCCACAAATGGGACTCCAGAACTTCAGAACCCAGAGAAACTGTCTCCCATATTCAGAGACTTCCTTAACCTCTGCCTGGAAATGGATGTGGAGAAGAGAGGTGGGGGCAAAGAGCTGCTGCAGGTGATGACCCATCCTATCTATGGCTTCCTTTGTGATTTGCTCTTCTACTCTTGTGTCAACTTGACTGGTTGGATTTGGCTGTATATACTCCTCCATCATTACCCTGTCTGCATGTACTACAATAGAGATGAGCTTCAATGTTAACCCTTTACTCTCTCTCTCCTCCTTCTCTTCTTCTTGTCTAGCATCCCTTCCTGAAGCTGGCAAAACCGCTCTCCAGTCTTACACCTCTAATCTTGGCTGCTAAGGAGGCCATGAAAGGCAACCGTTAACCGAACAAATAGAACAAACAACGCTGTGCCAGATCTGTGCCAACTGTTTAGGTTTTGTGCCAGACAATAGGCTGAGTGACACCACCATGCTCCAGTCTGATAAGCCCTGACAACCCTCACTGTGAAGGAGACCAAAAACATCCAGAACACTACCCACCGCTGGCCATATGAACTCTGATTCTCACTCAAATCTTTGAAGATTTTATTTTGTATAAGAAAACATTGGCGGGGGGTCACATTGAGGCTTAATTTCTATTTAACATGGAATGAGCATAGCTATCTAGTTCCTACTTTTTAGAAGAAATATCACTGCCTTAAATGCACAACATTGCCCAATGCAGGGGTAGGCAACCAACCCCCTGTTCCAGGAGTGCCACATGTACTTCAGGATTTTGTTCCAGCTAGGCACCACACCTGAACAACTGAGCTAAGTTCAGCGATAGCCTAAATTCAACACACCTGGTCTTCCAGGTCGGTTAAATCAAAAACATGAAGTGCCTGTGCCACTCCAGGACTAGGGTTGCCTACCCCTGGCCTAATGTATTGTTGATTGTGTCATGTTTTTTTTCTCCATAATTTTTACTGTCATTGTAGTTTCCTCTACAGCTAGTTAGTGTCCTCTTAATAATTTTGATACTTGAATTTCATGTGTCCTGACTGATCATGTTATGGGCCTATCATTTAATGAAAACTGTTATTCCACCTGGTGCCCGATGTAATCTTTGGATTATTCTCACATTTGTTATAGGAAAGAAATTTCAAAACCTTTCCATTATTACGGTGAATGTGGTGATATTGATGATGATATAGGGTTGCCTCATTTGGCAGTCCAACCAGTGATTTCCTCCTGTATCATTAGCCTCTTCTTGGTAGTGGAGGTGCAATTCATGGGCAAATTCAATTGTAGAATGACGGCTTTTTTTCTTGCTTGTGACGACTTTCTTTGTTCTTATTAAAAATGGAACTATTGTACATGTCGAATTCTGTACTTTTTGTTTAATTCAGTGCTATAGCTAAGATATGGATGTCAGGCCAGGTAGCTTTATAGGCTAGAGAAGACAATGTATATTTACTGTTTGTTAGTTATTCAAATAGAAAAAAAGAATCTGACAATTGTCTGCAGACTAGTAAATGCAGCTGTTAATTTTGACCTTATTCTTGATTTATTATTATCTGTATACCATGACTCTTAAATGGAATGGAGATGTGTGAAAGTCACACTGTAAGATACCGTCCAAGAGTGGGCTCAAGGAATGATACTCCATGAGAACATAATTTTGTAGCTATTAAATTTGGATCAGAAGACAAAGACATTTGTTTTTCATAAAACACCTTGTGATTTTGGTTGTCTTAACTCATGCCTGTATATACACTCCCCTCCATATGTTTTTGACAGTGAAGCTAACATTTTTGTTTCTATACTCCAGCGTTTGGGATTTGAGTTCACATGTTTTATATGGGGTGACAGTAAAAGGTGACATTCTGTATTTGAGGGTCTTACCTTAGAAATGAAAGCACTTTATGTATCTAGTCGTCCCCATGCCCCCCACATGAAGCAAGTATTTGGACAAATTGATTTCTAGTGTATCAAGTTAGTCAAAAGTTTAGTATTTGGTCCCATATTCCTTGAACAATGACTACATCAAGCTCTACAAAGTCGTTTGATGCATTTGCAGTTTGTTTCAGTTGTGTTTTGGGTTATAAAATTAAAGCTGACATTCTGTACTGTCACCTAATCAAGGATCTTCAAAATCTAGGGTTATTAGATTTATCCCCGGGCACACAAAGCTCCACTATGGATTAGGCTTACTTTTTAGAAAACAATTATTTTACCTGGGCTACAACCCAGTGCAATGAGGAATGTATTATTGTTATCAAGTGAATACACAGTTATTATACACTGCAGTGATGTAGGCTAATTTGAATAACCACTCACACTTGCTCTTTTGTTTCATGCCAAAGCAACTGCATATGCCTGATTATGCAACCGTCTGGGTCTATTCTCCACAGCTTAGAAGGTCCAGAAAGGTACATTAGCAGGCCACTCGTATGGTGTTGGCCTATTTTTTTCAGGATGTAGCTGGTCTTAAAATAGTAGGCTTACTATCAAAAAAATATGGCTTCTCCTTCCAACTCCCCTCCCGTTAATGCTGTAGCCTATCTTCCATTCAGCAAGCTTCCGCTCTCCTCCAATAGTTTAATAGTAGTAGGAGGAGCAGGAGTTGGAGGTCGAAATAAGTGTCCAACAAGCTTTAAAAGGAATAGCCATGGCAGCGGAGAGGCCAGGTGCGTAATTGCGCAACAGAACAATGAAGACAGACATGCTCGAAGTAGCCTATAGCCTAAATTAGAAGCGTATGCATATTGCCCATAATTCATATGCTTAATGTTAGGCTTAATACTGCGGTGAATGTATCCAGTCAATTTACACAGCGAAATTAAAACAAGTTTATCAGATAATGAAATCATAGGTAGCTGCCTACACTGTGCGCTCCCAAGGCTGCGCTGAGTGCCCCCCCTCCCAGTGCTCTGGTATGCAGCTCGAAATGCTACCCAATTGTTTCCGTTTTTTATGAACAAGAAATGTATCCTACCTAGGCTACAACAACACAATGTAATGAAGAATGTTATTATTGTTTTCAAGTGAGTACAAAACTCTTCTCTATGCTGTAAACTGCAGTCAATAGCCTAAGGTATTTGAATGACTGCTCAAAAACATGCATATTCATTTCAAAATAACTGCATCTAGCAGTTGGACAACCATTCGGGTCAGTCATGGGTTTTTTCTCTGCAGTATAGGTCCAGGCACATTAGCAGGACAGTAATATGGTGTATTTTGTCATGAAGTATCAGCTAACAGAAACATGTTTAATGCAGGGATTTGTAGTTTCTGCGTTTGGCTTCCATGTTTTAATAAAAGTGTTTGAGAATGAGGTGAATAACATGTATTCTTACTACAACAGATATTACTATAGTCATGAAATACCGCTCTATAAAACAGTAAGCATTGGTGGTTCAGTGGTAGAATTCTCGCCTGCCACGCGGGAGGCCCGGGTTCGATTCCCGGCCAATGCATCGATATTTTTTGCTTCCGTAATCCACTTTATTTTCTTAATTTCCTTATTTGTTCTTCACTCTTTTTGTAGCATGTAGCATCCAATCCCCACTTTTTAAAACTATGTATCATGATTTGAACAACTATGGGTAGCTATAGCTAGCTAGTATTGCTGATAATATTATAAAACTCGACAAAATTTTTATTTTTTATTTTAACAAATATCAATAAACAAAAGATGAATAGTCACATGCAAACAAGCATACATACAAACTATTTACATTGCCAGGAATCCTAAACAAACAAATCATATTCATTAATAATACAACAAGTTTTAATTGCCTTTTTTTTTGTTAAAGTAGTGCCATATTGTTTAGATTCATTTATAAAGCGAAAAAAGTTAGGTTTTGAATTAGACCATTTGCATTTGTGATTATGAAATTTACCTAGTATTATTAGCAGTTGAATTAAATATACTACATCTTTATGTCACAATTTCTGAAATAAATCATTATATCAAAACCATTAAATAGTACAAGCGGTCCTATTGTTTTGGTAACAAAATTCTGTATGTCAATCCAAAAAAACTCTACTAATAAATACAGGCAAAAAACAAATGCAAAATGGTCTCCTTCTCCATTCCACAGAAATCACATTTATAGTCAATATTCAGCTTGAATCTTTCCAAAACATGTTTCACAGAATAAATTCTATGTAACATTTTAAATTAAACTTCCTTTACCTTGTTACTGATACAATATTTGTTCTCAATTTTCCATGCTTTCCCCCATTGTATATCACCATAGATATTTGACCAAAAGAATCTTGCTGAGGGAATTGTAGTATCACAAACAATATTCCTAATCTGTTTGTTACTAAATTTATCTTTGATGTTAATATTGCCAATTAATATATGTTCATGTAAATCTATGTTACTTACATCAACCACAGAGGAATTTAGAAATGGACATTTACTATCACAGTGACTTAATGTTATGAGAATTTCGTTATCAATGTTCATAAACTTAAATTAATCTACTCAGTCTGCAACCCAGAATTTGTAAGGTTCTGGTTTAAATGAAACAGACAGAGTCCCCAGCTTACAATAGTCAAAATGTTTATTCACGAGAGCACTCTGAAGTCCATTATACAAAGACATCCATTTTATACCTTGCTCCTTCCTTACGCACATACTTTCACACAAACAGTAGATATCCTACGCACATACATACACACGAACAGTAGGTGAGTTGTATCCTTCTCCAGAGTTCTCACCCCTGTGTATCACTACCCAGCCGACAGTTCCATTGCCCCGAGATTAGGGAAACCTTGAGAAGTACTCCCTCTCCTATCATAAGTTTCTCAGAGTTCTAACCAGGTCGGGTCAAACACATGTAACAGGGTTATATTGGTGATTCCCCTTGCCACTTTATTGTTAAGCCAATGGGTTTTTGGTTTTAGTTTTGTCTTGCCTTCACCTACTCAACATGGCATCTTATTGGCTGGTTTGCGTAGCTTGCTTACGAGGGAGGATGTTTCAGTTAGAATCGTCCCAGTGAACAAGCACCAAACCAGCGGTAAGTTGTTGGTTGCAAAGCACTGTACATCAAAAGTGATTTTTATACTCCCAAGTGATGATTTAAGTGTACAATTTATATAAATGTGTTTGTAAATGTTATTCGAACATCACACATAAGATGCAGTGTTTTTTGGAGAATATTGGTTGTGCATTTTGGTTGTAAAGAATTCCCGCCAGTACTAGCTAGCAACTTACTGTGTCTGGTGGGGGGGGGTTCATATATTTTGTACAGTGCGTGAGTGCAGAGTTGGATGGTGAGCCGTGCATTGCATGACGTGCAATTTTGTGCTGTTCCTATCAGGTACATTGTTAAAGATATTATATTGTATATTGTAATTGTATTATTTTGGTAACTATATGCCCCAGTGAACAAGCACCAAACCAGCGTGCGTGAGTGCAGAGTTGGATGGTGAGCCGTGCATTGCATGACGTGCAATTTTGTGCTGTTCCTATCAGAATAAATCTCCATGACTGGTGCTACACTTTGGAGTTCGTGTCGAGGATTGATTGTACACAACGCAAGAAGAGTACTGTTACAGTGGTGCCGTGACCGTTCTTCTGGATCGGATCATCCTTCGCTGGATTTCCATCTCAGAACTTCGCCGTGGTTGCCGTTGAAGAACCAGATAAGACGTTGCTGGTGCAGTATAGTGCGATATCGCATTTCGCCACAAGAGGGCGCCACCAACGTTTTATTATCGAAATTTATGATTTCTCTGGCTGAGACACTTCACAGATAAACTATATAACTTTTGTGTTACTTGTTTATTTGCAATTCAAATGTATATCTGATATAAGTAGGGTGAGTTTTACCTGTGTACTAGATATAGGTTAGATTTTGACGTGAGGTTAAAGAAAGAAATATATATATGCATTTTTTTTGCTAGTTACATTTTTATTAGTTTGTTGATTTCCCATTGTTAAAATGGAAGGTGTTGGGAGAGGTAGGGGTTTCCTGTCATTTAATCTGTCACCATCTGTTGGTAGGGGTTCAGGCAAAATTCCAGTTGCTTCTACACCTATGCCTAAACTGGAGGGTTTTGGGAGTTTTGATGATAGTGTACCCATGGAAACGCCCAAGGATGTGTATGACAGAGTTTTGCCAAATACAGGGAGTGGGGAGGTCTCCATGGATTTCATAGCAGACATAGTACAGCAGATTGGTCATTCCATTGGGGAGAACATTGCCTCCTGTTTGGAGTCAAAGGCAATTGTTGGACATGTTGGGGACAATGTTATGGGGAATGCATGCAGCTCTAGGGGTTTGGATGTGTCAGGCCTGAACCTGGTATTGAAGTCTGATATCAGGGAACCGGTGTACTTTCGGGGGGATGGCTCTGAAAAGTGCACAGTGCATGAGTGGGAGGATATGGTCATGGTTTACATGCGTAAGAGGGGCGTATCTGTGATGGACCAAGCTGTTGAGGTTATGGGTAGGCTTATGGGAAGGGCCCGTGATGTTGTTAAAGTGGGCATACGCAGCAATCCCTCTGTTGATTTATCTAAAGGCCCGAGTCCCATCTTTGACATACTGAAACAACATTTTAGTGACACTGCTTTTTCAAGCATGCCCCTCGCTGACTTTTATGCCACATTACCTCTGACTGATGAACAACCATTTGAATATTGGCTCAGACTGAACAGGGCTATGGAGGTTGCTGAAGATTGTCTAAAGAGTCAGAAAAAAAGTGTTGAAGACCCATCTCGTGAGCTCACAGTCATGTTCATCAGACACTGCCCTAACGCTGAACTGTCCCTTATCTTTAAGTGCAAGCCATTACAGCAGTGGACTGCTGCAGATGTTCATGAGAGGCTGGATGAATACAGGAGGGAGCAGAGGTACTCTCACTTATCTAAGGTGACCCCAGCCATCACAACAATGAAGCAGGAAGTTGGTGCTGTCATGCCGATCACCATGCCTGCTGTGAGGCCCATCATGGAAGTACCCAATACGTTGCCTTACCCAGCCCAGACTATTCAGGGCTCAGCTGAGCCGATGGAACGTATCCTTGCAATGCTGGAGCGTGTGCTGGAGCAGAGACCACAACAGTCTGACCATAGGTTCCAAAAAGGGAATAGGAGCAAAGTGAAGTCTAATGGGCCATGTAACGTGTGCGGGGATGCTGGACATGATACTTACTTTCACTGCAGGGCCAATCACCTCTGCTTTCTTTGTCATGTAGCTGGCCACGCACGCTCTCAGTGCCCCAAGGCCGCAGCTCTGAGCACAGCTGGTGGAGTCCCTACAGTAACCACTGCTCAGCTCCCGGAAAACTAGTAGGCCTGCATGTAGAAGGGGAGAGTGTTGGGCCTTTTGTAGAGTCCCCATCGGTGAGAGCTGTTGATTTGGAGTCTGTATATAAAAGTGTTTGTGACGAAATGGAGACTGAGAAGAGTATCATAATGCAGAACACACAGAGGCTTTCTGCACATGATGATTTATTTTATGCCAAGGTGTTAATAGGAGGAGAAGTGGAAGTGAGAGCTATGCTTGACAGTGGATCCATGGCTTGTACCTTGAGCTCTAGGGTCTTACCTGAACTGTTGCGTGCAGGAGTGTTGAAAAGTCCATCATTGAGTCCTACAGAGGTAGTCTTGGTTGGTTGTGGTGGGTTGAAGACGAGGCCTTTGGGAGTATGTGAGCTGGAGATGGAGGTGTACGGATGTAGAGTTGCCGTGCCTACACTGGTGGTTGAAGGCCAGAGTGATGACCTCATCTTGGGCAGCAATCTCCTAAAGCACTTGATTCGCCACCTGAAGACGGATGGAGATCTCTGGAAGAGGGTTTATACTCCTGTGTGTGACGGGGGTGAGGAGAGCAAGCTAATCAATATGATGGCTAATGTGGAGAGATGGAGAGACTGTGAAGTACCTGACAAAGTTGGAACTGTGAGACTAAAAGGGGCTGTGACTCTAGAGCCTATGCAGGAGCACTTAGTCTGGGGCAGACTACGAAAAACTCAGAATCTATCAGCGGGCAGTGCTGTTCTCATTGAGCCCAGCAGTTCAAGGTCAACACCAAGGTCAATACTGGTAGGGAGGACAGTAGCTCTATTGCGGGGGGATGGGTGGCTCCCTGTTAGAGTGATAAACCCTTCTCAGAAGACAGTGACATTGAGACGAAACGCCACTCTAGCCGATGTCTTTCCTTGCATGGCTCTAGAGGACTTTGACTGTTCATGTGTGAATGATGATTCATCAGCAGCTTTACAGCAGCAAGTGCAGAGAACGGCTGATATACTCACTGACTGCCAAGATGACTTGACACTGACTGATGACGGTTACAGCCAACTTCACGATACTGACGGACCTGACAGTTCAAGCGATCCTGAGGTCTTACGTGACTTAGGTTTGACTGATATTGATGTCAACTCCTGTCAAGCGTCTCCTGCTGGTAAGAAGAAACTCATCCAACTCATAGCTGAGTACCAGTCTATTTTTTCCAGGCACAAGTTAGATTGTGGAAAAGCTTCCGGATGTCTTCACCGCATTCACCTGAGTGATGAGAAACCCTTTCGGATGCCCTACCGACGCCTTTCACCAAATCATTATGAGAAGCTCAAACAAGCATTGAATGAGATGGAAGAACGTGAAATCATAAGGAAGTCTAGTAGTGAGTTCGCCTCTCCCCTTGTCCTTGTATGGAAGAAGTCTGGAGACCTGAGACTCTGTACTGATTTTCGTTTGCTCAATGCTCGCACCATCAAAGACGCCCACCCACTCCCTCACCAGGCTGACGCACTGGCTGCTTTAGGTGGAAATGCCTTTTTCTCGACAATGGACCTTACCTCTGGCTACTACAATGTGGAAGTGCATGAGGATGACCGGAGATTCACAGCTTTTACGTCGCCATTTGGATTGTACGAATACAATCGTATGCCACAGGGGTTATGTAATAGTCCTGCAACCTTTATGAGGATGATGCTAAACATCTTTGGGGATCAGAACTTTCTTAGCCTGCTGTGTTACCTTGACGATGTCTTGGTCTATGCGCCCACTGAAGATCTGGCTATACAGCGCCTGGAAATGGTTTTTGAGTGTCTCAAGGCTCACAACCTGAAGTTGGCGCCAAAAAAGTGTAACTTTCTGCAGAGGTCTGTGAAGTTTCTGGGGCATATCATTAGCGCGGATG